>NC_064282.1:28292488-28296103 GCF_019186545.1 Solanum stenotomum
AATTTATGGGCATGAACGACTTGACTCGTAGGTCTACATAACATTATGAAACTCATGTATGTGACTCTTCTCATTCTCTGACTTACTTCCTCAAAACTTAGTTCAAATCGATAGTTGATCTCAAAGGATTCACAATTGAACTCAAAGACTTTCTTGAACTCTACTCTTAACTCTCTCTTGAATTTGAATTATGAATTCAAGAGTTATGATTCATGATATGAAGGATCTCAATAACAATATAGCTATTCGATAATTAGGAATAGAACTTTTAAAAGAAACATGAATTCAAGAACTCAAAATCAACTTATCTCAAGAATACTCAAATCTAGGAAAAGTTTCCTAGATTAATCTTTTACTGATCTGAAAGTAGATGTAGGGTGTGAGGACGAACTAGTCCAATACTATGATAGCCTTACATACCTAGAAGAACAAGATTCTTGAAGAATCTTTAAGAATCTTGAAGAAGAACTTGATTAGAGCCTTGAAACCCTAGCTTGAAGGTAAACAATCAAGAAGAACTTTCTTGAGATTCTCGAGTTAGTTTCTTAAAATCTCTATAGCCAAAAATTATGATTTTCATGAGTGAAGATGAAAATCTGATTGTTTTGAGCTTTTTGTTAGTCAAGAAATTCGTTGATGGTTTTCTTGGAGGTAAAAAGACAAAAATGACTCTTTTTAATATTTTCCCGTCGGCTAATTCGTAACAGCACTGTATAGGTTACTAAAATAGTCATAACTTTTTACTCATATATTGGATTGATGTGAAACTGGTGGGGTTGGAAAGTAGATTCAATTACCTTTAATTGGATAGGTTATGGCTCACGTAACTCTCAATATTCTAAGAGATATGGACATTTAAAGTTGACCTAAGCAGAATCTTACTTCAAAACTTAATGAAACTTCAAGAACAATTATCAAGAACTCATCAAGAATTCTAATCTTTAAATTTCAAGAACGAAATTACGCTGAATAAATCATGATTGGCGTGTGGGTGAAAGAACCCAACACTATGGAAGCTTACATATCTCTTAGGGATCAAATCCATGGCGAAAATCCGCTACAACACGCAAAAAGTCTCGACGAACGCTTGATCCTCTCCTCTTTTCTCTTCTTTCTCCTCTTTTCTCTTCTTGAACTCTCAACTAAAACCCTAGGTGTATTTTAGAATTATAAAACTGAACCTAATCAGATTAAACCCCTAAAATATTACTAAAAACGAATTAAATCTGTTTTGGTAAGGAAAAGATCAAAATACCCCTCTAAAACCCGGTTTTGACTTTCCTTAACTGGACAGCCTAACTTCAAAAGGCCATAGCTCACTCATCCGACCTTGAAACTTATCAAACTCGGCGGCGTTGGAAAGATAATTCAAAGATGTTTTCTACGGTAACTGGTAGAACACCTAAATCATCCTGAGGTAGGAGTTATGGTCTCTTGAAGTCAACCCAAAACTCATACTTAGCTTAACTTGTAAAATTTCAGATTTTGCTATTTCCAATTTAATTCTTTTTGGAACTCAAGGTGCTACATCTAGTGACCTTAACACTTAAGAAATTTTAATTCCTCGGTAAAATCTCACTCACTACGATGAACGGTTCGAGTCTTAGTTAAAAAAAATTTTCTAGGGTGTTACACTATCTAAGCACATGTAACACTTGTCATGTGCTAAGTAGTAGATATTCCCACTTATTATATATAGTAATAGAAAAATATATATAGAAATGACATATTTATTATTTAACTAAATAATAAATATGTAACTAAAAATCTTGTTAGCTTTTGGTTGAAAGCTAACAAGATAGTTATAATAATAGTTGCATTGTGGCATATTATATATAGAAGAAAAATATATATAGAAATGACATATTTATTATTTAACTAAATAATAAATATGTAACTAAAAATCTTGTTAGCTTTTGGTTGAAAGCTAACAAGATAGTTATAATAATAGTTGCATTGTGGCATATTATATATAGAAGAAAAATATATATAGAAATGACATATTTATTATTTAACTAAATAATAAATATGTAACTAAAAATCTTGTTAGCTTTTGATTGAAAGCTAACAAGATAGTTATAATAATAGTTGCATTGTGGCTTATTATATATAGAATACACATTCTATATTATTTTAAAAGGGAGTTTATGCCCAAGTTCTACTATATCATAAATATAATATATAATATTCAAGAAAGTCCCAATCTTGAATATTATATATTATACTTGGGCCTAAACTCTCTTTTTAGTATTAATATTAATATTAATTATATATAGCTTTTAAATATTTTAAAGCTTTTTAAGTCATTTGTAAATGATATATGTTGCTTCCTTGATTGAGACTTTTCCATTTGTGAGATATATATATATATATATATATATACACACACATTCTATATTATTTTAAAAGGGAATTTATGCCCAAGTTCTACTAAATAATAAATTCTACTATATAATATTCAAGAAAGTCCCAATCTTGAATATTATATATTATATTTGGGCCTAAACTCTCTTTTATAATATAGTAGAAAATATTAATATTAATTATATATAGCTTTAAATATTTTAAAGCTTTTTAAGTCATTTGTAAATGATATATGTTGCTTCCTTGATTAGAACTTTTCCATTTGTGAGATATATATATATATATATTCTATATTATTTTAAAAGGGAGTTTATGCCCACGTTCTACTATATAATAAATTTTACTATATAATAGTCAAGAAAGTCTCAATCTTGAATATTATATATTATACTTGGGCCTAAACTCTCTTTTATAATATAGTAAAATTTATAATTATAATTTATAATTTATAATATAATAATAAAATATAGTAGAAGTAGAATAGAAATAGAAATGGAAAAGTAGAAAGTAGAATAGTATAATATAATTAATATTTATTCTACTATTAGAATAGAAACACAAGATTGGAAAAACAGAGCTCTATATTTAGCATAATAGGAAGTATTAAGAAGTTAGAATACTTAGATTTAGAAATAGTTTCAGAAAAGAAATATCGAAGACTAAAATTTGGATCACTACTTAAGTGTAATTTCGCAGAAGGAGGCCATATTTTACATAGCGAGAATCAACATTTAAATACAGTTACAGATTTAATAATAAATTTAGCAGAACATAGTCAGTCCAAAGACGAAAGATTTCTAAAGATAATAGAAAACATAGAAACCCTGCAGCATAAACAAAATAAATCATTAGAAAAAATAGAATAGAATTTTGACTTTCTTAAAAATCAGCAACTAGATATAATTTCTAAGGTACAAACCATAGTAATAAATAAAATAACTGATAACAGTCCTCTAGAAATACTAAATAGCCAACTAGAAAACCTTTATAAAGAGACAAAAGAAATTAAGAGAGAACTAGGCAAACTTAAAGACTTAACCCTTTCATGAACAATCTCTTTTACCAAGAAGTCCTTAGAAAAACAGCACAATTTCAAGCTAACCCTGAAGGTTTATCAGATTACATTCCACCAGGCAAAACAGATTCTATAAGCGTAAAACAAAATAATTTGATAATATTTGCTTTATTAGAATTAAATAAAAACCTAGAAGACCAAATAACAGAAATAAATAAAAAATTAGATACTTTATT
>NC_064282.1:28621149-28631201 GCF_019186545.1 Solanum stenotomum
CCTCTGGGTAGAGGCAGTGCTCAGGGCCGTAGGGGTGGTCCCCCAAGTGTTTGAGAAGGTACTCAGGCAGGTAGAGCAGGTGGAAGAGTTGGACTCTAGTCTGAGGGAGGATGTGGGCATTTTTATGTGGTTCCTGCAAGGTCGGAGTGTAAGGCTTTAGATTAAGTGATTGCAAGTACGATCTCAGTTTTTGTTGATCGACCTTTGCTTTATTTGATTCAGGATCTACTTATTCCTGTGCATATGTTTATTTCTCTCCTCAATTAGAGTTGCATTTTGAGCCCTTGTAAATGTTGTTGACTGTATCGACTCTCGTTGTTGTTTCTTTAGTAGTGGATCAAGTTTGTAGAGCCTGTGTTATGACAGTTCGGGAGTGCAACACGCAATCTAACCTTATTTTGCTCTATATGCTTGATTTTGATGTTATTCTGGGCATAAACCGGTTATCCTCCTTATGTGCGATCCTAGATTGCTTTGCCAAGACTGTTATCTTAGTCATGCCTAGTATTCCCCTGGTTGTGTGGTAGGGTTCTAGTAGCCACACATCAACAGAGATTATTTTTTATGTTCGGGCTTAGAGGTTTGTATCTAGCGAGTGTTCGGCCTCTTTGGCTTTTATTGGTGATTTTAGCAGGGAGGGCCCTATAGCTGATTTTGTTCCTGTTGTGCGAGAGTTTGTCGATGTCTTTCCTACTGACCTACTTGGCCTTCACCCTGAGCATGATATTGATTTATCTATTGACCTTGACTCGAGCACTCGTTCTATTTCTATTCCACCCTACTGTATAGAACCTGCTTAGCTTAAAGAGCTCAATATTCAGCTTCAAAATCTTTTGAGTAAGGGCTTTATTAGACCGGTTATCTCACCTTAGGGTGATCCCATACTGTTTGTGAAGAAGAAGGATGGGTCTATGCGTATGTGAATCAATTATAGTCAGCTCAACAGGGTGAGGATGAAGAATAAGTATCATATGTCTCGTATCAATGACTTGTTTGATCAGCTTCAGGGTGTTATGGTGTTTTCTAAGATTGAGTTGAAGTCTGGTTATCATCAACTAAGAATTAGGGTAAAAGACATCTCCACCTTTAGGTGTTTTTTTACTGTGGAAAAAGTGCTCTCTGGATTACTAAATCACCACATAAGTAAACATAACTCATAAGACTACATTCAAAAACTACTTGGCATTAATACTTCATCAAAAAATTGGGACAGTGCGCGCACGGCTAACGTCATCTTGTAGATGAAGCAAATATCAATAGAATGAGTCATTTAGGACATCAGAGTGAAGATAGAATCAGCTATCTGTCATGCACAGCAATGGCTCCTTCTTTTTCTATAGCAAGATAAAATACTCTGAGTTATCATTCCATCATTTATTGCAACTAAAATGCTAGCCCTCGGCATCTAGTACTATATAAGATTCAAGGTAGCCAATTGTAGGTCAATTTTTAACTCGTACAATTGCACCTTAATCAGCCCTGTTCTAGTGGCAGCACTGGTCTGTAACATTTTNACCTTAATCAGCCCTGTTCTAGTGGCAGCACTGGTCTGTAACATTTTCTAGCCAGCAACAGAAAGAAAAGAATTAGACAGTGATAAGCTGAAACATAGAAAGTTAGAAATTTTGGTACTGCAATACAAAAGACAATGCTGCTGCTCTGAGATCATCTACTCATCTAATGTTCAGAAACTCAACTGATATATACAGAGTCAACAAACTAAATATCAAGTATGAGGTCTGCTCAAAAGGGGACTTCTCTCCGGACATTGCAGCAGTACTGCTTTTCTGTACTTCACCAGATACAAATCACAAATGCAAGTCTTCTTGCTCGAAAACTCTCCTATCATATGATGATCTTTCTTCAGATTTGAAACCGTAACAACTTTATAACACCATAATGAAGGAGTAACACCCTTGGGATTAAAATACATAGAGATTCAGGCCTCTGCACAAACACAACATTCCGTTCAATAGAAGCACCAGAACATATCCACGGAAGCAGATTTATTCTTGTGCAAACATCAAATAGTACAGTATCAATTTACCTTTATTGGCATTCTAGTATTTATTTACTTTTACAGATCAAATAGTACTGATCAACTACATATTGCTATTATAGGACTAATTCCAAAGATGAGTGAAAAGAACCTAATATAGTACTAAGCAAGTGCCAGTTTCACTCTGTTTTTTATGCTTTTAGTTACAGTTCCTGTCAGTCCCTGAGGTTTTCAAAGTTAGGTACTTCCTTTCGGCTCATGAGTTGTAATATATATTGTACTTTTTCAGGATGAGTGTATCCATTTTGGTTGTGTTTGTAAGTGACATCATTAATGCGATCAAGATTAAGAATACAAGTGGGAATATCTGTAGACATTGGAGTTGATCATAAAATTCCTTCATTTACATCATAAAATTCCTTCATTTGCATAGTGAACAACATCAGATATGCCATTCTTCGACAACTCTGTTTCATAATAGTTGTAGAGATCTAAAAGTGCTTTGTAATAAGTGAGCTGATAAATTTGGCTAATATCCCACCTAATAAATGAAAAAGAAATGAATTTGATATATTATAAAAAAAGATTTTGCAAAAAGCTGTTATTTGTGTATTATATTGATCATCTTTAAATACATAAGGAGGGACAAAGATTGCTACAATACAAAGGAAACTGAATAAAAAGTTTTCATTAGTTGAATACTATCTGATTATGAATCGACTCTTTGATTATCTAATTAATCTCATGCTTTAATTGATTTCTTGTTCTCAAAAGAGGCTGGGGTAAAATTAATCCTAAAACAGAATCTCCCCTAAACAGTGATTACTCAAGGAACATCAAAGGTGGATAGCCTAAGGATCTGGGTGTCCAGATCAATCTTGTTCATGTTTTGCTTCTTGCTGAGAATATTCTAAATAAAGAGATTGAGAATCAAAGATAACTTGAATGAATCTTATTCAAATGTAACATCAACTTAAATACAAGTAAGATGTAACTAACTTGACTAATTCTAAGGAACTGTTCTAACAACTTAATGTGTAACTAAGTTGACTAAAACTAAGGAACTACTTTAACAACTTAATCTAAATCTGTCACGACCCGATTTCTCAAGTCATGATGGCACCTACTATAACCCACCAGTAGGTAAGCCAACCCGTAACCTGGAACAACAAGTAATGGGTGTGAGGGTAGAAACTAAACAAGAGTAGACAGATAACAATATAAACAGGCGGAAGCAAACCAAAAACATATATACAAATAAAGATCCCTCCCAGAACCTGGAAGTCACTGGTACAGAGCTACTAACAAAATGAGTACAAGTCCCAAAAGTGGACAACAGAGACTGGACTGTCTCGAAAGGTAAAAGACAAGTCTATATATACAGATGGAGACTGAAATAGTACAAAACGTCGTGTGCTCACTCCCGTCTCCGGATCAGTCTGCTCCAAGCTCGATCAACGCTGGCTACTAGTGCCCGGACCTGCATCACGAAATAGATGCAGAGCGTAGCATGAGTACCAAAACAACAGGTACCCAGTAGGCATCATAGGCCGACTGAACTTGAAAAGTAAAGGCAATATGAAAAGAAGGAATACGCAAACCGAAGTCAAGAACGAAAATCTAACTAACAATGAAATGCACACGAGTGTACAAAGAACTAACTAAAGTAATCTATAAGCTAACTACACCTAACTGGACCCCCATAAGCCCAGAAGGTACACTCGTGCGCAAGTTAAATAAAAACCCGAACGGACCCCCATAAGCCCGACGAGTACACAGAATAACTATAACTAAAGAGAATTGCATAAAAGAACCCAAGAACGAAGAACATCGAACCAGAACCTCAACCCTAATTAGTAGAATCTGACAGCACTGAGGCCGGACCTCGAACCGGATGCTCAGCAGAAGTACCCAAGTAACCAATCACAAGTATCAAGTATAAGAGGCCGGAACTCTAACCGGATGCTCTATATAGGTGTCTGAGCAATAGAGGCCGGACCTTAAACCGGATGCTCTATATAAGTATCTGGGCAATAGAGGCCGGACCTCAAACCGGATGCTCTATATAAGTATCTGGGCAATAGAGGCCGGACCTCAAACCGGATGCTCTATAAATGTGCCAATGTAGCTGCTGAAAGAGTCCCAATTGATCCATACTCATAAATATCTGTGGAACGCCGTCCACACATAGCCAATCAATGAAAGTCCTTGGAACCAAATCAAAAATCAAATTAAAATCGCGAAGTAGAACTAGTGTCGCCGATGTAACTCGTGAAGCCGTAACATCGAGGAAAAATAAGAATAACTATAGTCGGAGAAAGAGTATCGCTTAACTAAGGCCCAAACTATCAGACTCAAGTCTGCTACACCAGTCTACAAGGATCTAAGCCGACCGAGCGACGTCGGGGCAAAACTAAGGCCTATTGGATCCGAATAATGTATTTCTAAGGCAAGCCCTAGTCAAACCTAAACTAAGGCCCAACATTCTTCAAATAAACAATAATTAAGCATGCAAGCACTCCACATAGCGAGGAGGGTCCGTTAATAACACAAAGCATGCTCACAGTTACCCGATAATTCCCGAAATAGATCGAAACATGATTTCTTAACACCTATGCAAGATTCAATAACTACCCAACCCAAATCCCAACTAATCAACATGCATTCACATTCTCGAGCTCAATCTAAGAGAGGGAAACCATAGCCTACCTGTAGGCTGATCACACGCGCTCCAAAATCACTCCTTCGGAGCTTTCCCTTTATGAACGGTCTCGAAACGCTTCCCCACTATCCAAAATAGAGTCACAATGTTAATACGGTCGTTTAGACACCAAAATCACAACAAACGGAGATGGGTCAATTTTGGAGTCAAAACGGGAATCGTGGGACCCGCGCAGGAAATTCTGAAATTAACCCCAAAAGTGGGTCCTAACCAGTTCCCCCAGCTCATGTCCCAAAATGGGACACAATTCGGGGTTCGGGAACAACACAATATCAACAAGCAACTAAAACCCAATTTTTTCTCAAAAATTAGAAATGGGACAACAGCTAATTCAGCGTATTTACCAAAAACGGGCGATCTACAGTAAAATGTAACAACACCACAATGTTCTCCTCGAAAAACCACTCAAGATAGCCTCAAAAATCACCAAAATCGGATCTAAAATGGCTAAGAAAACAAGTCTCAAAAATTTCCAAAATCAAGCTCACAAAAGGGGTCTGGCAGCAGGTATTTTTCGAAAATTACCTCAAACGGGGACTCCAAATCACTATCTGAGATCACCAACATGTTGTCCTAAAAAAATCTCACAACTTTGCCTTTTGGATCACCCAAATCGGTTGAGAGATGAGAGAGAGACGAGGGTTTGAAGTTTGGGAAAGTTGGCTGATTTTCTGCAATTTATTGTAGAAATTTCTAAAATTTCCCAAAACTAAAAACTCCGATGGGGTGCTCCGAACTCGTTCGGAACCCCGTGCACGCAAACGAGATATGCAACCATACCAAATTCGATATTCCATAGTCAACGGCGCAGTCAAAATTTTAATCAGAGGTCATTTCGATAAAAACTGGGTCCCACTTCCAAAAGTCATTTTAAGTCAAAACCCACAAAAGGGCTCGGAAAGATATCGAAAACCTCCAGACACAAAAGAAGGGTCAATCTAGACCAAACTCGACATTCCGGAGCTAACCACGCTGACGGAAATCTCATCCGAGCGCGTTTACTCAGAATGTTGACCAAAGTCAAACTTAAGCCAAAATTCAAAGGCTAAAACGCCTAATCGCACCGACTCACACTGAAAACCTCAAGTCATGTCGACCATGCTACTAGCCTAAAATGACCCTTCCGGAGCTGATGGAATCGTCAGAATTGGATTCCGATGTCATCTTCTTGAACTTTTGATCGAAAATGATCGTTCAAGGTTCATAAGCTCCAAAACACAAAAACTCGCACCAAGACCAAACGAACGACCAGGTGACCGAACTGTCAGTCCCAGCAAGTCATAAATGACTTGGGGTCGCTATAGGAACGCTCTAAACGACACATAAAAGGCAAGACACAGAAATGACCATGAGGGTCATTACAATAACCACTACTAAAAAGGACTTTCGTCCGCGAAAGAAAGGATCAAGAAGTACCTGAAGGCTCAAACAAGCCGGGAAACTGCTCTCGTATCTCCTGCTCGGTCTCCCAGGTAGCCTCCTCGACTAGACGATGCCTCCAACGAACCTTAACAACAGGAATGGCTCTCGAGCGCAATCTCCTCACATCTCTGGCTAGAATGGCAACTGGCTCCTCTACAAATGTCAAACGATCATCCAACTCGACCGCATCACACTGGAGCACATGAGACTCATCAGGAACATACCGCCGCAGCATCGAAAAATGAAACACTGGGTGGATGGCTGAAAATACTGGAGGTAGGGCCAACTCATAAGCAACCTCTCCAACTGTCCGGAGTATCTCAAATGGCCCAATGTACCTGGGGCTAAGCTTGCCCCGCCTCCCAAACCTCATCATGCCCTTCATGGGCGACACACGGAGGAATACCCGGTCACCAACAGAGATATTTCAAAGGTCGACGTCTCTGATCAGCATAACTCTGGTGCCTACTCTGAGCCGTTCTGAGCCTATCCTGAATCACCCTCACCTGATCCAGGGCCTCCTGAAGCAAATCTGTACCACGCGGCCTAGGCTCTGTAGACTCAAACCAACCAACTGGAGAGCGACAACGCCTACTATATAAGGCCTCAAACGGGGCCATCTGAATACTAAAGTGGTAGCTATTGTTGTACGCAAACTCTGCCAAATGCAAGAACTGGTCCCACTGACCTCCAAAATCCATAACACAGGCCCGCAACATATCCTCAAGGACCTGAATAGTACGCTCTGACTGACCATCCGTCTATGGGTGAAATGTTGTGCTAAGGTGGACACAGGTTCCCAACTCTTCCTAAAAAGCCCTCCAAAAGCTGGAAGTGAACTGTGAACCCCGATCTGAAATGATAGAAACAGGCACGCCATGAAGACGGACTACCTCCCTAATGTAGATACGAGCCAACCTCTCGGCACTGAAAGTAGTATGAACAGGAAGGAAGTGTGCTGACTTGGTCAATCGATCCACGATGACTCAAATGCTGTCAACACCTCTAGAAGTCTGAGGCAACCCCACAACGAAGTCCATAGTGATACGCTCCCACTTCCACTCCGGAATGGGTAATCTCTGGAACTCGCCACCAGGCCTCAAATGCTCTGCCTTTACCTGCTGGCAGCATAAGCAACGGGAAACAAAGTCAACAATATCTCTCCTCATGCCACTCCNGCCTTTACCTGCTGGCAGCACAAGCAACGGGAAACAAAGTCAGCAATATCTCTCCTCATGCCACTCCACCAGTAATGCTGCCTCAAATCACGATACATCTTCGCTGTGCCCGGATGGATAGAGTATCTGGACTCATGGGCCTCAGAAAGTATCAACTGTATCAAATCTCCAACTCTCGGAACACAGATGCGGCCGGCAAATTTCAACACTCCATCAGGATCTAAGGTAGCCTGACCACCATCACCCGCTAACACTCGATCTCTAAGGGCCACCAAGGTATCATCCTCAAACTGGCAACCACGAATCCTATCAAGTAAAGAAGACTGAACTCCCATAAAGGCCAAGACGCGTATAGAATCTGAAATATCCAACCGACCCATGCTATTAGCTAAGGACTGAATGTCCAAAGCTAAGGGTCGCTCCTCAACAGATAAGAAGGCTAGACTATCCATACTCACTGCCTTCCGGCTCAAGGCGTCCGCTACCACATTTGCCTTGCCCGGATGATAGAGAATAGAGAGGTCGTAGTCCTTCAGGAGCTCAATCCAACGACTCTGCCTCTAATTAAGGTCCCTCTGGCTCATGATGTACTGAAGAATCCTATGATCGTTATAGATCTCACATCGAACTCCATACAAGTAGTGCCTCCAAATCTTAAGCGCGAAAACTACCGTCGCCAACTCCAAGTCATGAGTGGGGTAGTTGCGCTCATGGATCTTAAGCTACCTCAATGCATAAGCAATAACTCGGCCCTGCTGCATCAATACACAACCCAAACCAACGCTGGATGCGTCACAATAAACTGTGAAGGCCTCACCCTCAACTGGAAGAGTCAGTATAGGAGCAGTGGTCAATAACTCCTTGAGCCTCAAAAAGCTCGCCTCACACTCCTCTGACCAAACAAAGGGAACATCAACACGAGTCAATTGAGTCAACGGGGCTGCAATAGTAAAAAAGCCCTCAACAAAGCGTCTGTAGTAACTCGCTAACCCGACGATGCTACGAACCTCAGTAACAGAAGTGGGCATGTGCCAATCACAAATAGCCTCAATCTTCGCCGGATCAACCCTAATACCCTCCTTGGACACCATGTGCCCCAAGAAGGCTACAGACTCAAGCCAAAACTCGCACTTTGAGAACTTGGCATAAAGTCGCTGATCTCTCAAAGTCTGGAGCACTATCCTCAAATGCTGCTCATGCTCACTCCGGCTTCGCGAGCATACCAGTATGTCATCAATGAAGACGATGACAAATAAATCAAGGTATGGCCTGAACACACGTGTCATCAAGTCCATGAAGGCGGCAGGGGCATTAGTCAACCCAAACAACATCACCAAGAACTCATAATGGCCATAACGGGTCCTAAATGCAGTCTTAGGGATGTTCGCTGCCCTAATCCTCAGCTGATGGTACCCGGACCTCAAATCAATCTTAGAAAACACGGCTGCACCCTGATGCTGATCAAACAAATCATTAATACGAGGCATGGGGTAACGGTTCTTCACCGTCACCTTGTTCAGCTGCCTGTAGTTAATGCACATCCTCATAGTCCCGTCCTTCTTCTTCACAAACAGAACAGGAGCACCCCAAGGCGACACACTCGGACGGATAAACCCCTTACCTAAGAGATCCTCTAACTGAACACTGAGCTCCTTGAGCTCTGCAGAAGCCATCGGGTAAGGTGGAATAGAAATAGGACGGGTGTCAGGCTCCAAATATATGGCAAAATCAATGTCACGCTCTGGAGGTAAGCCAGGTAGGTTTGTAGGGAACACATCTGCAAACTCTCTAACCACAGGAACGGAGTCAACTGAGGAGCCCTCCCTACTCACATCTCGCACATAAGCCAAATAAGCTAAACACCCAGAAGCAACCAACCGTCTAGCCCGCATAAAAGAGATGATCCCTGTCGGTGTGTGACTATAAGCACCCTGCCACAACACTGGGGGAGTGTCAAGCATTGCTAAGGTAACAGTCTTGGCGTAGCAATCCAAGACCGCATGGTAAGGGGATAACCAGTCCATGCCCAGAATCACATCAAAATCAACCATATCTAGCAAAATAAGATTAACTCTAGTATCACAACCCTGGATAGTCACTAAGCAAGATCGCAATATCTGATCCACTACTAAGGACTCACCCACCGGGGTCGAAACATGAACTGGCTCTGCCAAAGACTCAGACCTCATACCCAATCGAGGAGCAAAATAAACAGATACATACGTGAATGTGGACCCGGGATCAAATAATATTGTAGCAGGCTGATGGCATAATAAAAGCGTACCTCTGATAACATCGTCAGATGCCTCAGCCATCGCCCTCGCCGGGGCTGCGTAGAAATGGCCTTGAGCACCTCTGCTCGATGCATCTGATCTACCACCTAACCTGCCTCCCCGAGCTCTGCCTCTGGTACCCTGTCGGCTGTCCCGACGACCCTGGTCCTGACCACCACCTCTAGCTAAAGGGGGCACTGCTGAAACTGGTCTAGGTGCAAGGGGAGTTGGTACAATCGCTCATCGCCCTCGCTGGGGGCACTCTCTGGACCAATGGTCAAGAGCACCGCAATCAAAACACCCCGAAGTTAAACGCCCTGAAGTAACCCGACTGCGGTAGGAAGGGAGGGAATCTGATCCCCTCGAACTCTGGCCCGTACTAGGACCACCCTGGTGATACTGGCCTCCCTCAGAAGTAGGTAATGCCGCCTGAACAGGACGACTGGACTGACCCTGCT
>NC_064282.1:28631339-28645998 GCF_019186545.1 Solanum stenotomum
ACTGCGGTAGGAAGGGAGGGATTCTGATCCCCTCGAACTCTGGCCCGTACTAGGACCACCCTGGTGATACTGGCCTCCCTCAGAAGTAGGTAATGCCGCCTGAACAGGACGACTGGATTGACCCTGCTAGAACCTCTGGCGAGGCCTATCATATGAGTCTCTCCCTCTAGTCTGGGACCCGTTGTAGCTGCCCTGGTAGCGTGCCCTCTTATCGCTGCCCCCTTGGGCTTCGCGATGAATATGCTCCATGGATCGGGCATGGTCAACTACATCAAGAAATGAACGGCCGGCAGAAACTAAATGCTCTGTGTCGACCCTCAGACGGTACCGCAACCTACGTACAAAACAACGAACTCTCTCCTCCGTGGGTAGGATCATGGTAGCATGTCGAGACAACTCATGGAATCTCGTCTCGTACTCTNTACAAGTTAGCCCCAAGAATGACTTAAAACGGACTTACGATGATCAAGATCTCACATTTCAAAATTCAATAACAAAACCATCCGGAAATCACACTGGCAGTGGCTAAAATTGATTTCTTACCTCAAACGAAGCCTCCCCTCGCGTTTCCGAGATCACCGCTAGATTCCCCTCGAAATTCTCTTGAAGTTTGCCTTTTGAATCACTTAATTTGGACTCAAAATGAAGGATTAATCTCAAGTTGAAGTTGAACAAAAAAATTGGACGAATTTCGTTCTTAAAATCTGGAAATTTCCAGATATCACTCCTCTGCCACGTGTCGTCACGTGGCTCTGCCACGTCACCACCGCGTCAAAATTTTACAACCCTTCAAACTTAAATTTTGATGTTTCGGACTCGTTCGGAGTCGGAAAAATACAAACCTTATATGGAATCTGATTGGAAACGATATTTCGGACTCAACGGTGAAGGCGGAATTTCCATTTGGAGCTCGCTTCGACGAAAAGTGGGTCCCACACCCAGTATCATTTTGAGCCAGATTCCACAACTGCCATCTAAAGCCTCGGGAAATGAACAAAGGGTCGTTCTAGACCAAAATCAATATTCCGAAGCTAACCTAGCTGTCAGAATTTTCATCTGAGCACGACTTCCAAGAAGGTTAACCAAAGTCAACTTTTCAAGTCATTACATTATACTTGACTCTTTTTCGGAAGGATCGACAATTTATTGGTATGTCATGCGTCCAATGGTTGTCGTGAGTTCCAGCCTAAGTTGTCCACTTGGGTTCCCAGTCTTTCAAAAGTCACTCTTAGTCAACTAGCGTAGAGCGAAACCAAATCCCTAATTTAGCGCATTTTGAACTAAGTTGACCCAACACCCAAGGCGTGTTGGGCCCATTCGAAGCCCACCTTGTGTCGATTTGACCCATTGGTCAATAAAAGACAATCATGCTTATGTGTTTAAATTTGAAGGATGTATACGTCATTTGACAAAACATTGTCTCTTGGGGTTGAGAGTTTAATAGTTTGTTCGAGTTGAAGAAGAATCAAGTTACCATTTCATCCACAAGCGTGGACATTTGGAGATGACAAGAAATCAAAAAGAAGGACCATCCATGGAAGTATAGTTTAGGATTGTACTTCTGCGTGGGATTGATCATTTGTATCCCTTTTCTCCTATTATGTATCCATTTTAGTTTATTCGTAAAATTTGTATAAATTTGGATTTCGAGACAATGCAATGTTTCAAACGACGTTATACATCCTTCGAATCGCTAAGCCTACCCTTGGCACAAAAGGGTCATATATTTCTTTAGAATGTGCAATACTTGATTATGTGTTATAACTGTTTGTGTGAGTATGTTGCTTTATCTGAAGATATTCTAGCTCACTCCTCTTCGAATTATTTTCTAGAACCCTTTAAGCACAAATATTAAGTCACTATCAAAAGTGCACCAAATACTCTTCGAGTCTTTAGTTTCACAACAAAATTTGAACTTCATTTTTTCAAATCTTACTTTCTCATAAAAAAAAGGTTAGCCCTTTATCTCAAATCGAAGGAGATTCAGGCTGGTCGAACTACGTAGGACCTGAATTCTCCTCATGAGATACGTAGGCAACCTTTCAAGGCTCGGTCCCCATTTTTTAGAAACTCTATCTTTTCCAACTCTCACAAAGAAATTAGAGTTACATCTCAATCAAAAGTATAAAAGATACAATCGACTTTGTCTCGACTCAAGCTGATATTTCTTATTCACTAATTTCAAAATCAAATAGACAAATTCATGTCTATTTAGTCATTTTTCTATATCTGTGGGCTGGTTTATCTTCAAATGAAGCAACCCTTATTTGTTTACAGTAATGTGTGTGATATTTTGTACTATTTATCATCGACACAGACTAACACATTTGTCTTTGAGTTATTTTTCTTTGTCAGGTACTTAAAACTGATCTGTGTTGAGAAAATGGTTGAACATCTATACTTCACAAGGTCTAAAGACCCCAAAGGTTCCTTCACCGACCAATGTTTGTCAAAAGGCAAAGAAAAAATGGTTGACAATGTTGAGAACACTGATTTGACCGAAATTACTGTGAATGACCCTATCATTGCTGAACAGAACAAGTTGATTGCACAATTGTTCCAACAGATTGCTGAAATTGATAAGACCCGAGATTTGACGAATTTGGCTATCATTGCCAACACTCCTACTCCAGATAACGAAAGCCCTCCACTTCATTTTCCTACTTCAGATCCGACATCCGAACGTTTTCCAAACAATTCAACCACCGCTACGATTCCAAAACCTCCCTTCATTGATTTAACCACCCTTAACCTAAATCATGCTAGCTCCTCACACCAAAAGTTACCTACTCCCCAAAATCCAAATACCAACAGTTTCCAGAATTTTCCTCCGATTCATCAAATCCCTACTAAAATTGTCCAAAACCCACTTACCACTCAACCCATACCTCTAAAAACCACATTTCATCTTCCAATTTCACCAGAATCATACCCTTCCTCTATTAAACATTTTAAACTCGAAAATTATGAGAAGAAGGTGAAGGACTGGTAGGTCATAAAAGGAAAGGCTGAGCAAAGCATCAGAGAGAAAGTTATGAATGCAATGAAGGACTTTCAATACACCCCAGACATTGTGGGGTTAAATTATGAAGATCTGTGTCGCCATCCACATTTGGAGCTTCCAGAAGGTTTTGAAGTACCAAAATTTGAAGCATTTAGTGGAGTTGAGAATCCTTTGACTCATTTGAGGGCATATTGTGATCAAATCATTGGAGTTGGGAAAAATGAGGCTTTGTTGATGCGACTATTTAGTCGAAGTCTAAAAGGAGAAGCATTTGAATGGTTTATTTCTAAAGAAACCAAGTTGTGGCCAAGTTGGAACGCTTTGGCTAAAGACTTCATTGAAAGGTTTGGCTACAATGTAGATTTTATTCATGATCGATACTCTTTGGAGAGAATCAAACAAAATTCTACATAAAGTTATCGAGAGTATGCCTACCGTTGGAGAAGAGAGGCTGCAAGGGTTAGGCCTCCCATGATTGAGAAAGAGATTATTGAAGTCTTTGTGCGCGTTCAAGAGCCGGAGTACTACAATAGGATGTTGCTCATTTTAGGAAGGAAGTTCAGTGAGAAAGTTAAAGTTGGTAAAGCTATTGAAAACGGTCTCCAGATCGGAAAAATCATCCGAATGACTCCCCAAGATGAATCCTCGGGACCATTGAGGAGGAAGAGGGAAAATGTTTCCTCTATCTCATTTGAATTAAGCCAAAAATCAAAGAGGCATGCTGGTCCCAATGTTCGAAAGCCTTTACTATCTAAAGCCTACCCTTTAGCTCCACAAAATCCTTACTCCGTCCAACGAGATTACCAAGTTCTACCACCAAATTATCCAAACTACCAAGCTCCATTGCCAAATTACCTAAATGTCCAATCAAGTTATCAAGTCTCATTGCCAAATTACAAAAATGCCCCTCATAGCTACCAAGCTCCACAATACCAAAATTTTCAAACACCAGCACCAAGCCGCCAAAACCCTCCAAGTTATCATCAAGTACCTCTGCCGTCGCGAAATAATTACAATATTTCTTGTCGTGAGTATTTGAAGAAACCTTCTCGAGTCTTTACTTTTTTGGTTGAAAGTCGAACCCAACTCTTTGAGAGATTGAAAGTGGCTGGCCTGATACGAATAATTGATCCAAAAAATGTCAATGTCAACTCCAGACTTTACAGGCCCGATCTCCATTGTGCTTACCATTCAAGAGGTGCTGGACATACCACTGAGGATTGCATCAACTTGAAGCATAAAATTCAAGACTTGATTGATCAAAGAATTGTCACTCTTCAAACTGTCACTTCCAATGCCAATGGTGATTCACTATGGAATCGTGGAGGATTCACTATTAACATGATTGACCCAAAGTCTTAAGCACCTCATCGTCAAAATGCCCCATATCATCGTCAAATGTCTCTCCCTCAACAAGGCCAATATGATCCTTCTCGTTCGAGATTCGATAAGAAACTTGCTCGAAAGTTTACGCCGCTCATTGAAAGTCGGACGAAGTTGTTCGAGCGCTTGAGTGCGGTAGGTATTATTCATCCAGTCAAGCCTAAGCCAGTCGATACTAGCTCAAGATTTTACCGAGCCGATCGAAAATGTGCGTATTATTCCAATGGTGTTGGGCATGATACTGAAGACTGTATTAATTTGAAGCACATGATCCAGGACTTAATCGACCAGAAAGTGGTCGAGACCACTGTACCCAACGTCAACAATAATCCTTTGCCAAACTATGGAGGCGCTACTATCAATATGATAGAGACGGAGGATGAGTGGTGCATGGTAAAGATGATAGTTCCGGCTGGTGCTAACAACCTTGGGAAAGTTGTAGCTTCTCCGAGCATAAATGAGAAACTCAATTTTACGAGTATGACACCCCATCAGGCTTTTACTTTAGTGTCAAGAGAGGGTCAAAACAATAAGGGGATTAATCATGTTCCATCAAGGTCTGTGCCTCATTTATGTCAGTCTTTTCTGGTAGAGAAATTTGCCAATAATGACGGTCTTGGAGAAGGAACTGGGGATCTTTTTGAAAAAGGTGATGTTGCACCCAAGAAGATGATCGAGATGCCGAGCCAATGGAGCAAGTTCATAATTGGACTTTCACTCCGCTCTTGATTCCTCGTTCATCTTGATAGACAAAGATTGATCTTATGTTATTTCTAAAATCGAGGTAGTCCGAATGAGACTCGGAACCCACCTTTTGTGTTGTTTTACCTAACTATGTTTTAATTTCCCTTGTAATGTTTTGAAAAAGGCAAAATGGCTCTTGGTCATTGCCAAAGTTCGTATTTTCTTATTTTCAATAAAAGCCCCTTCTATTGTGGAAGTTTATTTTGCTTGCTTTAATTTTTCTATCTAACGATCTTTGTTTTTCATTTCTGTAAAAATAATTTTTTAAACCTGTCAATATCATGTCATGTCACAAGCTGAACGAACAAAATGAGGTAGATGAAGATGAGTTTGAAGAGCATGACGAGAAGATCATGATATTCGAACACCTTGTCAATGTTTTGAAACAGTTCGAGGATCTGAATAAGTCGAATCTGGATGAGACAGACACTGTAAATCTGGAAAAGTATGACTGTGTCAAAGAAGTCAGAATTAGGGTCAATTTGAGAGAACATCCTAAAAGAGAACTCAGTAGTTCACTTGGAAAATACATCGATGCATTTGTTGGATCGCATGTTATGGTGGAACATAAACATTCATCTCAAGTTTCCAATCAACACAGATGCTATCAAGATTTATGATATTCGAAGATTCAGAATTTCTTTTATTTCTTTCCTTATAATCGCATCGTTTGTTTGTAATCGTCTTAGAAAATTATTATTTGTAATGAACTACGTCTGACCTGAATTCTCAAGAATGAGATACGTAGGCGGCCTATGTCGGCTTCGATCACCCTTTCATATATTTTCAATATTTACCTTTTGTAGTTGAACTACGTTCGACCTGAATTCTCAAGAATGAGATACGTAGGCGGCCTATGTCGGCCTCGGTCGGTTCCTTATAAAATTCTTATTTTTGTTAGTCCTCAATAGGGGAACTACGTTTGACCTGATTCCTGCCTCAACGGAATATGTAGGCGCCACAACGGCTCGGTCATATCTCCCGTAAGATTTCTATTTTTCTTTACAATAGAAACTGGGACAGAATTTTTGAGAGGGACTCAAAAAATTCTCAAGAAGAGGATCTCTACAAAAAGTCAAGACTGAAGATTCATTCAGAATCGCAACTGGGACAGAATTTTTTGAGAGGGTCTCAAAAATTCTACGAGTCATATATCAACAGTTTGAGATATTCCAATACATCTAACTGGGACAGAAATTTTTAAGGATGGCCTCAAAAATTTCTTTAAGTATCACTAGAAGTTTGTAGTAAATTTCAAACATTCCAAGCGTGATTAGAAGTTTAAGGCTAACTTCAAATGATCTCTAAAGTTTACAATCAACTTCAACAATTTCCTACATTATTGGATTTCAGAGTCAACTACAAAACTTTCTGATTATGGTAGATTTCGAGAGGACTATGTCAGAAATTTCCCAACCTTTAAGGATTTTTGAGCTCTCCAGAACAAGCAGTCGGACACACCAACGTTCCAAACCAAGGACATTCATTTAAGCTTGAAGTGACATGACACTCAACAGTGACATTTTTTCAATTACAGCTTCTTGAAAACCTTTTTCTTAAAGAGTTTATCTATATGTTTCAAATATTTTACATAAAATATTTTGTCTTGTCTATCGAGAAGCAAGAGATCAGAGTGATCAACTGAAGATAATAAGACAAGGAGCAAGCGATTGAAGAACTCAACACAGATTAATTTGTTTTTAACTAATAATTTTTCTGTGGATGCAAGAAAGTCATTGAAGTTTTTCAAAAGAAAAAGAAACAGTGCAAAATACGAGTAACGACACCTTGTTCAAATCTCCAGCAAAGCATGAGCAACTGAAAACATCACTCTCAAGATGTACAAGCATCTACAATGACATCAAATTACATTTTCAGCATCAAGAACATTTGAGGAATGTTCACAAATCGTGTCGATATCAGACACAATAATGTGAAACCCCACGGAGGGACATTTCTACAACATTATCAAATGAGATAATATCACCAACGAGAGGGACATCATCGATATTTTATTGATGGAATATCAACATGATCCCACCAATGGATCATCAATAAAGAATCATCATCCTATTAATGGAGCATCACGTCATCATTCAGAGTGACATCAACATAATCCTACCAATGGATTATCAACGAAGAATCATCGTCCTATCAATGGAGCATCAACATTATCCTACTAATGGATCATCAACGAAAAATCATCATCCTATCAATGGAGCATCAATATAATCCTACCAATGGTTCATCAACGAAGAATCATCATCCTATCAATGGAGCATCAACTTCATCCTACCAATGGGGCATCATCGTCCTATCAATGGAGCATCAACATAATCCTACCAATGGATCATCAACGAAGAATCATCATCTTATCAATAGAGCATCAACATCATCCTACCAATGGGGCATCATCATCCTATCATGTAGCAGCATTATCCTACCAGTGGATTATCATCATCCTACCAATAGATCATCATATTTCTATCAATGAAGCATCATCATCCACGTCATATCAAGTCATCATCTACTACGTAAAAATCGATGGAGGCTGATGTCAGAATATTTATCGAAAAGAACATGTGTCGAATATGGTGCAGACGACATCAGAAAAGATGCAGCACAATGTAGAATTTTTTTTCTTAGCGCGAGCTAAGAAGCGAATATCATCGAGCCATCCACCTTGTTACAGTTGAACTATTATCGGGCTATCCACATCGTTACAGTTGGATAATCATCGAGCCATCCACCACGTTACAGTTGGACTATTATTGAGTCATCCACCTCGTTACAGTTGGATAATCATCGAGCCATCCACCTCGTTACAGTTGGATAATCATTGAGTCATCTAGCTCGTTGCAGAGATCACTGGAGTTTGCCATGCAAAAAACAAGCAACGACATCTCCAAATCATGAGTTGTAATGGACATACTGTGTTCGAAAACGGTATCCATTATCTTTTACTCTCAATACTTCTTTATTTTCTCATTTAGTTGAAAAAGATGTTTAGGCCTATCCATTAAGATATACTCATTTATTATATGAATGATTTTTCTTTATTTTTTAACTAAAATCGCTAGCTAAAGTGGCACTATGTCTACTAATTATTTACTTTGAGTGTGCAGACATATACTGAACTTACCTATATGACATCTTTCAATGCAAGAGTAATTGAAAGCATAGTGCAGACGACATAAAAAAGGATGCAGCACAACGTGGAACTTTTTCTTAGCAGCGAATTGAGACATAGTCCAAAGAGGAGTATCAAACTCTTAGGACGCGAGTTGAGGAGCGACCTACACCACAATCAAACCACACCCCTATCAGAATGCATGTGGGTTTTTCTATAGGTTTATCGGTTTCAGTTTCGCATTTGGAAAGTTTCGGCTTTCACAGGAGGCGACTTTCCAATCTGAGTGACAATGCACCAAGAGCTTTGGAAATTATGTCTGTGTAAGGTCTTAATTCTGGGTGTGAAGTGCACCACATTCATGGCTAAGAGGTTGCACACCTCTTTTTCATACTCGACTTATTTGTCACTCCTCCAGAACCAAAGGTTATCTTGCATAATAGATTTCCTTTTCAACCGATTGAGTCGAACTACAAGCAGCCTGATTCCTAATGTTTAAGGATATGTAGGCGGGCTCAATGTTGAAAGCTCGGTTGTATTCCGACATTCTCCCTTAAATCTTATCCTCGAGCATTCTAATTTCTTCATAATTTGATATCGGGATAGCTTTTGAATTCTTTAAGAATCGTGCGTTAAATCAAGCACATCGAACTACAAGAAGCCTGAATTCTCATATAGCTTGAGATATGTAGGAAACCCATTTTCGGGGTTCGGCAATAATTCCTAAAGTCCATACCAAAGCCCCTTTCATAGAAGATGAAGATGTGGTCGGTCAAAATTGGATTTGTCAATTTCATTTGCCTCGGATTTCTTTCATCAATCCAAGTCAAACGAGGGACAGTTGTTGACACCCAATTTTGATCATCCCTGATAATAATTAATTTTCGAGCTTCTTAGATTTCAAACGACTTAGATTAATTAGCTTTATAAAACTCAAATAGTTTCAAGGTTATTTTAAGTAATTTCAGTCGACTTTTTATAGCATTTCGAATAATAAATGTATTTCATATAATCATATATAATTAATGTATTTTATAAATATTTGAAAACCGTATCAAAAGATTTCTACATTGTTTTAGTAAATATTTTATTAATTTAGTCTAGTATAATTTTGAGTTATTGGAATCGGTTAGTTTATATTCGAATTAATTATTTTATTTCATTAGGTTTGAGAAGCTCATAAATTTAATTATATTAATTCTTCCTATCTAAGTTTTAGCCAAATTTACTAGTGAGATTCGATTTGGTCAAATCAATAATTCATTTGGCTATATAAAAAGACCAACTTGGGTCATTCACTTAGATTTTTTAGCAGCCTATTTCAGTTTCCAGAAGCCCCATTCTTCAGAAAGGTCTAGCCCAACTCTTTCTTCTCCTCAACCTTGACCCGACCCAATTCCCCTATTCATCAAAGAGAACCCACAACAAACGCGTACAATTCACCCAAAACAAACCCGACCCCGTACACATCTTACTCTCCTTCACGCGGCGTGAACAACAACGTTCCCAAACGTTGCCAGCAATGTTCACAAATCAAAAATGATGCAGTGCACTGCTTCTTTTGTTGTCTTCCTCCTTTTCCCTCTACAACAGCTCGATTCAGAGCAGCAGGGCAACGTGCTTTTGTCCTTGAGGCCTTAAGATGGAGCCACGTTGCTCGCCAAGGACATCGAATCGATTGAAGCCGTCCACCACCCTTTCCTCTTTCGGAATGGGGTGAATTTCTCAGGAAAAGGGTGTTGCCCTTTAATGGTGAAAGGTTTTTTGAAATTTGATTTTTTTTGTGGGCCTTGTTCTTGTCCAAAAAGCTCCAGCCTATTCACCCTTTTTTGCCCTAATTTCGTTGATGAATAATTCCATATCCTTCATTGTCGAAAGGGGGGGAGAGAAAAAAGTTTTTTAAAAGAAATACAAATACAAGAGTACAGACATAACAAAAAAGGGTCAGTAGTTATACCCAAGCAAGAATCGATAAGAAATATCTCTTTTGTGCTCGCCGCTTGCAAAGCTCATCAGAATCTTTTCGTGGTAGTGAAGTCGCTGCCCCCTGCTCGTCTAGCCTCCATTCGCTGCTCCAAAAGAGGTGTAGTTTCTATACTCTTAGCTTTTCTCTATTCGTTTTGGAATTAAAGAACGTTATGAGAGGTGGTATGTGAAATGACGAACTGCTTCTGATTTAGTTTTTCTTGGTCTTGATATAACTTAATTTGGTTCTGAAAATTGACTGGATCCCTATCTTGTTTTGCTCGAGTAATGTCCTCCGCCCTTTTTAGTTGTACTGTGATCCTGTCGTTGAGCTGATTTTGAAAGATTTACTATCTCTTTATTTGAGTTGTCGATATTAAGCTTTAATTTTTCTATTCATGTTCGACAGTTAATAAAGTCTACACCATAGGTTGTGATATCAATTTTCCTTCATGTTGATAGGTCGTTTTATTTATTTTTTTTGCTTAGCATGTCCTACTTTGCTCCCTTTCTTTTCTTCACTGTTTGAAGCAAAATTACTTCATTGTTCTTTAATAATTCTTAAAACTTGCAGCCATGGGGTCCTAAGTCCTTCCTCATTAACCATTGCAAAGTGTTTAGCATGAGCTCTTAAGAGTTATTTGGAGAGGAGTGTGGAATTTTACCCTTTTGTTTTGTTAAGTGAAACCCGCCTCGCTTTGTGGCTACTTGAGGAAAAGTATTTTTATTTTTTCTCGGATTGTTTGCGAGCTATAGAAGCGACTCTTTGATTGTTGTACTTGTCCAATTACTCCCTTTGAAAGATAGTTTCAAGTAATATCTTAGTAGAATGCTAACATTTAAGTCTCTTGCTTGCTTTGGATGTGCCACTGTAATGGTGTCTCTTTTGACACATTTGAGAAGCTAGATTGTCTCACAATTCGTTTGGCTACTTGTTATTATTTTCAATAATAATAGTAAACAAAAATGATGATAAAAAATATAAAATATTTTATTTATTTACTTCCTTACCATTTGAAATTTTGTTTTTTTTTATATACTAATTTTTATCTTTTGTTGTGCATGAATGAACTCCTTCCGCGTCCATGGTGGACTCCCTTCCCTTTGCATTCCCGAATTGAGCCATAAAAGCTCAAATATCTTTTCATCATCGAGTCAACCAGTTTATCGGACCTACAAGGCAGAATGTGAAATGCCAAGGGCTGGAAACAAAATTTTTAGAAGGGAAAATTTTCAAAACAACAATATTTTATCTTTTAGTGGGACTCCTTAGCAACAGTTTCATTATTTATTAAAAATGTCATTATTTTAGTTTGTTAATGGATTAGTTATGTATTTATTTTATTTTGATTAATTTGAAAGAATACAAAAATTAATAACAGAAAAGAGAAAATCATGGAACGAAAAAAATTCAAAAAAGGTAAAAAAAAAGGTTTTAAATACAAATCAGTTACCTTTTGAAAAAATTATAAATCTCGTTCTTTCTGTCGAGGCTTTTTTTTTCTTTCTTCTTAAGAACATCATTTTTTTTAAAAAAATAATTTAGTTTGTCTTCCGAATCATTCATCTTATAACTTTCAAAGATTCTTCAAGTTGAATACGGCATATTTTTTGAAACGAAATTTTTTAAAATTGAGGACTATAAATTTGTCGCATCCAGTGAACAATCGAAAAATAATCAGGTATTTTTTTCGATTTTTTTTCTTGTTTGGATGAAATATTCGCATATGTCGAGTATAATTGTTATTTTTTTTCTTGATTAAATCAGTGAAACCTTTGTATGTATTGAGATTTATAGCTTTTTACGGATGTTTTGTAATATAGAGATACAAGCATAACAATTCTGGACAACGTACAACTATGGAGTAAAAAACATCAACTAATTAGTGGTTGTATACAGATTTTTGTTGACTTGTAGTGATTGCTGGATACAATTAAGTATCGGATACAATTAAGTTGTATTCAAACTAAAATGTATTTATATTCCAGTTTGTTATATTATTATTATTTCACTGAAAAAATTGTTTTCGAAAAACATAGAATAAGTTGTATTAAAATAATTGTATTTATATTACAATATCCAGTTTTGTTATTTTATTAGTATTTCACTTTTAAATTGTGGCAACTATTTTTCTAGCTCAGTTTGTATTCCAAAAATAATTATGTATTTCAAACGCAAAATGAATACAAATAAGCTTGTATCCTTTCTTAATTCGTATTTATATATAATGATTAGATTATATTGGGATACAATCATCAACATTTTTGTATAAATAAAAGAAAAATATATTTGGCAGTTATGTAATACAATTTTGATCACTCGGATACAATTTTTAGTTTTCGCTATGAAAGTAAAATATCAGTTTTAAGTTTTAATTTGAATGGTAAAGTGAGCACATAAAATACAAAAGTTGTTGGTATACAATTATGATGAAAACATAATAAAAAAAGAAAGTTTCAGTTTTGGAGAACACCAATTATATAGAAGTTTGAGTTGGGAATTCTTCTTCCAAAGTTGTTTGTCAACGAAATTTTAATAATTTGTATTTCATTTGGCATACTTATTAGAATGAATACAAACTAATAAAGAAATACAAATGTCATTATACAAACCCAAACATGAAAATCATAATGAATACAAATACACATATATATTGGAATGAATACAATTTAGGAAAGGATATAAAATTCTGAAAAAAACACATTACACTATGAAAAAAATAAATGAATACAAATATGATTCTTCAAGAACTACAGATCAATTTAACATACAATTTAGCATCCATATTGAAATGAATCTCGTATTGTACATAGCATCTGCCTCAACTGCAATAGCCGATTCAATCCAATGCCACAAAGTTCTATTGAAAGCAACTGCAGTAAGAATAACTTGGGGGAAACTTGTGGCACCTTTAATGGGGCCATTGAAATTGATCCCAAACCCTTAATGCCAATACCATGAAGAGATTCTAACCACCATTCATATGTTAGTAATCACGTCTTGGAGGAATTTCTGAAATATTAAAACGAAATTAGAAAAAAATTGTTTATACGACTAAAAACCTGAAATACATAAATATTAGATGAATATGTAAACAAACTTGAATAAAAATAAAAAAATTAACTGAAAATCCGTAATATGTACAATTCTAAATAAAATCATAGACGGTGATATTGAAAACAAATCAAAAAAATCTAAATAACTAATCGATATTACCTTTACCAAATTCAAAATTTCTTGAATTAATCTCTAGATTTTGTTTACCAACCGATTAATCCCTTGAATTAATCCACCAATTTTGTTGAAGAATTGAGCTTTGAATACCTTGTGTTTCAATGTGAACAAAAAACTTGAAGAAAGAGAATCTAAGAACGTGAAAATTGGGGGAAAACAAAAACTTTAATTGTGAAACGTGAGAGGTGGAAAACGTCTAAGATGTGGGAAAATATTAATGGATAGTTTTGTATTTTTAATCTGTTATTGGTTAGAATTTGATCCAATTATGGACTCTTTTGATTAAAAAAAGGAAATATAAATAATAAAATGTGAATACAAATTATTTTTGAAAATATTGACATTCTGTCATTTTAAATAAATATTTTAAAGTGTTGTTGTTTTGACTAAATATGTTAGGTATTATGACTATATAGCTAATTTTCCCTTTTTGGATCCCAAAAAGCCCAAAAGAGGGCAGTATACATGATGTATACAGGTGTATACACAAGTATACATAGAAAAAACAACGATATACAGGTTTGGAATGGCGATACAGGTGCTGGAAATTCAAAGTGGGCTGTCCACATTTGATATATGGTTCGATATACACAAAAATGGATCGAAATACGGCCTATATACATCTATATACACTTTTCGTATACACAGGTCTTTGGGGTGAAAATGGGCCTAAAGTCCAATAGACTTGACCCAAATTTGGGCAATCTCTTGTTATTATTTATTTGTTTGTATTAACTCTCTAACCCTTTTTATGTGATTTGGTTTTAATTTAATTAATTCCCCAAAAGATGAACATTCTTCAAGTTAGTTTATTTTAATATAATTCATTTTTTATCAACTCTCATGCTTTTATTGAATATTTAGTCAACATTTTGTATTTATTCTTCAATTAATTTAAAATGGTTTCCATGTTTTAATTAATCAAATTGGTTCAATTTGTTATTAAAACGATTTAAATAAATTCTAATTAATCTAATTTTGTTAAAATCTTAATTGACCAAGTTGTTACAATTAAGTTCCAATTTTCTTAAAAACTAAAAATTGTTCTTTTAATTATTTTCTCAAGTTAATTGAATATTGTAAATTATTATTTATTCTTTTATGTCAAATCATTTTCTCAAATTAGTCAAAATCATTTTAAGTCAAATCGTCGGTCAACCGCAAGTTAGCGGGCATTCCGAGGGCCTAACACCTTCTA
>NC_064282.1:28646546-28852572 GCF_019186545.1 Solanum stenotomum
GTACAACATCGTTATATTACTTCTATACTTCATCGCTTTAAACTAGAAAAGTGTAAATCTGTACTTACTCCTCTTCATAGCAAGCTTGACTGGAATTCCACTTCTTCTCCTTTGCTTGAAGATCCTTCTACCTATCGTACAATGGTTGGAAGCCTATGGTACTTGTCTTTCACTCGGCCTTTGTAGTCAACCTTGCTTCTCAATTTCTTAACCAGCCGCAACAATTACATCTTCAGGCAGTAAAGCACATCTTCAGGTATCTAAGTGGCACAACTGATTGGGGCTTGCAGTTATATAAACAATCTCCTCTTGCACTTAGTATTTATTGTGACTCGGATTGGGTTGGCTGCTCTGCCACAAGACGATCCACAACTGGTTTCTGCATTTTTCTTGGCTCCAATCTCATTTCTTGGTCCGCTAAGAAACAACCTACCATTGCTCGCTCTAGTACTGAAGCTGAGTATAGAGCTCTTGTTGTTGCTACTGCTGAGGCTACATGTCTTCAATACATTCTTCATGATCTTGGTGTTTTTCTTACTTCCCCCGTCTCCGCGAAGTGCGACAACATTGGAGCCATCCACCTAGCACATAATCCAGTTTTTCACTCTCGTACCAAACACGTTGCTTTGGATTATCATTTTGTTTGTGAAAAGATTAGTCATGGTGACTTAGTGGTATCTCATGTTCATGCCACTGAACAACTTGCAGATTTGTTCACCAAAGTTTTACCCGCTGGCCGTTTTTGTGAACTCACTACCAATCTTCACATTCATTATTCCCGTCCAGATTGAGGGAGGGTGTTGGAGTTAACTTATTATGTACTAGTTGTAGTAGAACTCTATTTAGTATTTATTCTTTTACTAATTGTTAATGTTGTAAATTCCCCTTATAAATACAAGAATACAGAATGAGCAAGGCTCACGGTTTACCCTCACTTTATCTCTTTCATCTGTATATACAAGGGAAAAGGCATAAATGCACCCCTGAACTTGTCTCGAAAAGTCATTTACACGCTTAAACTAATATAATGACCTATTACACACCCCTGCTACTAATAGTGAAATTTTTTACCCCTAAGATGTGTATCACCACTCTCACAATGGGAGGTGTATCACACTTGCGCCACATCAATGCCATGTCACTGCCACATCAGATGCCATGCCAAAATTTGACGAAAATTCTTCATATCATTCAATTGTTTCTTCTTCAATGAACACAACCATGAAACCACTATCATTGTTGCCATATTACTACCAAATCTATATACTTCACCATGAAAATTAAAATAGTCACCATAAATTTCACCACCTACGATCAAATACACCATTGAAATCATACTATCACCATTATCCCCACAAAAATTAGAAAGATCCATAACAAAATTTGACACTCAAAAACAAACTCATCACCAAAATTACATCATCACCATCAAAAGGTACAAACTCACCACCAAATATTACTACCACCATTGTCAATATCGATTTTTTCTTCTCCACCACCTTCAATTGCCGTTTCTTTGTCACCCCACACCAACAAATCCATCATTATATTTATTTTTTGAACTTAATCATCAATTTTATCAACCACCAACAAAGACGAAGAGAAAAATCAAATATAATGAAAATGGTGAAAGCGAATAAGCATTAAAATAGGATATGATAGGGGAGGGACAGGATTTTGGCGGAGGTATAGTGGGGTGGAGGGTGGGGGTGGGGTGATAATACATAGAAGATTTTAATTAATTTATTTACTGTCAAACACGCTTTTCTTTTTTTATTTTTTGTCACGTCATTTTTAGAGGGTAAAAAATTCATTTTAAAATAATAAAGGTGTGTAATAGGTCGTCATGATAGTTTAAACGTGTAACTGACTTTTTGAGATAAGTTCAAGGGTGAATTTATGCATTTTTCCTATATACAAGTATTACTGGAACATGTTCCTCTGTATTACCCACTTTTGGTTTTAGCTTTTAAGAACTATTTTACTCCACTGGAAATAGCAGTAAACTCTTTAAATGTTATATCTTTGCTAAAACATATGAATCTAATATATTGATCCCTGCTTCCTGAATGCAGATTGTTGCTGCGCCTCCAGGGAAACCCAATAATTGAACACTCCTTTCAGGAACAAAACAAGATCATTGTAGTGCCTCATTTGATTGCGTTGCCTAGCCTACGGGCAGACTAAGTTTAATAGACTAAGAGTACCCCCTAGACGTGAAAAGTATGAATCGTAACTTATAACAACACATTCTGATTTCCAATCCAGGTAGGGAAGGCAGGGGCGGCTGGTAAGGCTTAAAAAAAAGTCTTTTGCCTTAGGCCCCCAATTTTAGGGGACCCCATTTTTTAGTTAATTAGGTAGGATTAAATAAAAAAAAAAATATTCGAACTAAGACAATAAATGCAAAAGCCCCATTTTTTAGTTAATTAGGAAGGATTAAATTAAAAGAAAAATTGTTAGAACCAAGACAATAAATGCAAAACGGCTCAATGAAGAGATAGTATGATAGATATGACTATGACTTTTTGACTTTTAAACAAAAAGTTGTGTACTTTTTTTTTTTAATGTACAAGTTATCTTTTTTTTTTACCTTTTTTTTTTGCTATTTTATTTTTATATATTCTATCCTCCTCCCTTCTATTTCTTCTCACATTCTTTTTTCTAATCTTACATCTCTCTCTTATTCAAAGCTTAAAATTTACTCGTTCTATTGATAGTTTATATTTTAAATTTGGAGAAAACTATATTGCAGCAACCCGATTCATTTTTGGAAATCAAGTCTTCATAGATTTTGAATTCGGTAATATCATTCTAACTTCTACTATTATTTTTGTTTTGTGTCTTATGTTTATTATATTTTTTATTTTCTATTGTAAATAGTGTTTTAAAATATTTGTTAGATTTTGATGTCGCTATAGATCAATTAAGAGGTTTAGTTTCTTTTTTTTAAAACATATAGCTAGAGAAGAAGGATTTACAAGTACTATGATTTCGGCTAAGGAAATTGCATTAGAGATGAATATAGAACCTGTATTTCGTAAGAAACGTGTAATTTATAGAAAAAATAATTTGATGAGAATGTTGATAATGAAATCACAAGATCTCTTGAAGAATCATTTAGAGTTGATTACTTCTTATAAATAGTAGTCAAAGCCATCTTTTCACTTCAAAATAGATTTGAACAATTTGAAGTATATGAAAATATTTTTGGTTTTCTATTTAGTGGGAAAAAATTGAGATCATTAGATGATGAGAATTTGAAAAAAAATTGTCTTAAACTTGAATGTTCCTTAAAACATAATACTCACTCTGATATTGACGGTTTAGACTTATTTTCTGAATTAAAAGTGTTAAGGGAAATCATAAAAGTAGAAGACAATATTCTAATTGAGATACTCAATCAAATAAAAAGACTTGATTCTTTTCCAAATGCTTATATTGCTTATAGAATAATGTTAACAATTTCTGTTACAGTCACCTCAGTCAAAAGAAGTTTTTCAAAATTAAAAATAATAAAATATTATTTAAGATCGATAATGTCTCAAGAAAGATTAAGTGGTTTGGCTATATTATCGATTGAAAAAGAATTATTAGAAGAGATTGACTACACAAAAATTATTAACTTTGCATCTCAAAAAGCTAGAAAAATAGATTTAAAATAAAAACATTTATAATTTTTTTTTAAGGCCTCTAGTTTGATTTAGCCTTAGGCCACCAATGGGTTTGAGCCGCCCCTGAGGGAAGGGTAGAGGTCAGATCGCGACTAGAATTGAGTGTTACATGAGAGATTATGGTGTATCAACAAAAAAGAGGCAATGGAAAAATTTCAAGAAATGACTGAGATATCGTGGAAGTATTTGAATTCTACAAAATCTCTTCAAAGATTCTCACTCATATTCTCAATAAGCTCTGAGGAAACACATCAACTTTTTGATGATTTTGCTCTCCTCTCTGGAATCAATGGCTTTTTTCTGCTCAATGCACATCCTTACCAAAGATGGAACGCAAGCGGACAATAGCTTTGTAAAAAGCAATTCAGTTTTTGAGCACTCATAACAATTGATCGCGACATACTTGAGGTTGTTGAGTCGTAGGTCCAAGCAAGTAATCAGTCTGTTAGGTATTTCAAAACTGCTTCAGCATTGTCGCCAGAAGCACATACCTAATGGTATAAACCAAATATTGAATCAGTTAACACTTCTCGTGCTTACATAAACATACCACATAAACCTATCTTACTAAGTGGATGTGTTCCATATCATGTTAAAGGTTCACGGAATACATAATATTCCAGGACAAAAAACTTAGAGAGAAGTGGAACCGGTATTCAAAAGTGGAACCGGTATTCAAAATTGGCAGTCACAACTATAAAAAAATACACATATCAAGTTATGATCACATTATAAATTTCCATTACTTACCGAAATCTGAAGTATACTCAAATTGGGGCAATTCTTTATCAACTGTAGAGCGCAAGTAGTCTGATGCAGTTTTCTCAAGTCTATTCCTAATGACAGCTTTTGCAAGCTTGCAAAAGGACCCCCCTTAGAAATTCTGTCAGCCGTCAAAAGCTTTAGAGCAACAAAAAATAGGATTACATGAATACAAATCCTATAAGATATACAAGTATAACAACATGTCAAATGCTTACCTCAAGGCAACTTGAACCAATTTGGAGTAACACAAGTGTAGCTGCGACGCTTAAAACAAGCTTTTCCAAGTTGACTTTTCTTCCTGTTTTGGATTTGGATTGCAATCCAGTACATTGTCTATTTCAAGTTGTAACTTTCTCAATCCTTTGCAGTTCATAAAGAGATTTAGATCGAGATAGGGACAACCATGAACAACCAAGTGCTCCAATTGTGATGAGACAATAATGTTCAGGTATTGAGTGCCACGACAGTCCAGCAAGGCAAAATTGACAAGAAGCAATCGATAACATAAAACTCAGTGGTTGGTACAAAGGTTATCCTTTGCAGACGAAGGTTTATTAGATGATGGAAAGCAACAAAGGATTTTGCTGGTTTGAACAAACACTTTAAGAGTTCCAAATGTGTCAGGGTTGGACAATTAAGTACACAGGACGGCACTTTATAAGTGCGATTATCTGGCATGTAAAGGCATAACTCCTTGACACCTTTTCTAGTGACATAAACCAACCATCTATCCGTATGTGCATATGAAGACGAACGTACTGATTCTACAAGATGAAACTTCTCAATATCTCCAAGATGTTGTAAGAGAATTGTATTTACTCTTTCTCTGAAAATTTGTTGAGTCGTGCAATATATCCAAAAGGCCCTGTTCAACCACAGATTTGGAAGCCTGGCCCAAATGTATCTCCATTTTTTGGACAAAATACTGGTTTTTGCTGCGTCTTCAACAGGAAGAAGCTCTACGATATGATTCATAACATTTCCTGGCAGTTTACTGATCCTATCTTCTCTTTCCACTCCACCAACAACTCTTTTAGCATCTGCGAGGAGAAAATGAATAATTTTATGGCATGTTTGGTTAAATGTATTGGAAAAATAATCACAGTACTAGAGAGTACATTCATTGCGAAAATTTAGTTATACATGGATAACATATTTAACATGACAACAATTTTCCTAAATGCATTCAAGTTTTTCATATATTGCCAGATAAAAGAAAATCTCATTGCATCCACCACAAGAGAAGACATCTATGTACAATAATGCCAAGACTTTTATGAAAAACCTTTATGCCCTGAGTCACATAAATATTATCTCAAACATGTATTAATTTTCTTTATAAACTAACACTTGTATAGTTTATTTGTAAATCCGCTAACATTTGTAAGCATTTTCACATGAGTTACAAAACTAACACATTAGTTTTCCTGAATCAATTAAAATACAACATAAAAGAGATACAAAGGCATCAAATAGATATTATGTTACCATCATGGATCTCGATAAAAAGAAGGGTCTCATTTTAATTAGAAACTATACCTTAATGTAATCGAAAGAACATCAATACCGGAAATTATTTCATGTTGGTGTCACCACTTGCCTAAATTGATTTCCATTAGTTGCAACTTTGGCCAAAGTATTCAATTTTTCCAAGACTTTATGTCGTTCATCATTTATGATTTTATTTCTCGCTTGATGTTCGTAGCACAAAAATACCCTACAATTTTAATGTGAAACAAATTTGTAGACGTATATAACTCAGTTGATTATTAGAGAATCATGTTGATAACGTATTATAAAATATGAGCAATATAGAATAAGAAGTATAAACCAAAGATATGGAGGTAGAAAGTTGAGATCATTTTATTTAAATGGCTTCATGTGTATCTTTCAAAAATCAAGAACTTCCTATTTTATAGGATGATAAATCACCCAAAGATTACAAAAGTTAAGGTGTATATATATAAGATAACATTCATTGAATAGACATTCACCAAATGCATTGGATTCATATAACACCAAGCACATTTTCAACTATTATTTTTCTTTTACATTAATTTTCAAATACCCTTTTTCAACTCTAACTTTAGTTTTCTTTTCAAATATCATCAAATTCATGCCCAAAAGCCCAAAAGAGGAAGAAGAGAGGATGACATATACCTGGAGTCATGATGTTTGCAAAAGCTGTTTATATCCTTTTTTTGAATTTGATGAAATATAGCTCTCTCTCTTTCCTTTTCTTGACATACAAAAAGTAACAGATGAACTAATGTAGAGTGGATTTGTTTGATATTTTTGGTCCAACAATCTATATCTATATATAATATAAATCTAAACATATACAAGATGACGTGGCACTTTCCTATGACCAATATTATTATTTATCTTTTTTTATCATCTTTTAACTTTTTTTCCTAATATGATGTCTAGAAAATTTGTTAAAAAAAATTTAAATACTCCTTATTTATTCCATTCCTTATTATTAAGAATATAATTTATTTCCTTATTAAGAGTATAATTTTTTTTTCTTTTACACCACGTCCTTTCTCAATTTCAGATGAGTATCAATATAAAGCTAGAGCCTAGACATATACAAGCTGATGTGGCATATCTTTATAGCCAACATTGCTATTTATTTTTTTGCTCATTTTCTTGACTTGTTTCCTTATATGATATCTAGAAAATCTGTTTAAAACTTGTAATACACCTTATTATCAAGAATATAATTTATTTTCTTATTAAGAGTATCATTTACTCATTTCCTTATTAAGAATTTACTTTATTTCCTTTACACCCGCGATCTTTATCCACTCTCGATGAGTAAAATCAATATAAGGGTATATATATATATATATATATATAGGACGATGTGACACCTCTTTATAACCATCATTGTTATTTATCTTTTTCTCACTTTTAAATTTCTTTTCCTTATATAATGTCTACAAAATTTGTTAAAAAATTTAAATACACCCTATTTATTTTATTCCTTATTATTAAGAATATCATTTATTTCCTTATTAAGAGAATTAATTATTCGTTTCCTTAATAAAAATATCATTTATTTCCCTTACATCCACATCCTTTCGCCACTCCTAATGAGTCTCAATATTTAGAGTCTGTTTGACATTATTGTTGGAAGGCAAATAACACTTCTTTTGGAAAATAAGATGTTTGACAAATCAATAAAACTACTTTTAAGTGGAAGCGGAACCAACTTCTCTTGTAATGTCCCATTTCTTGTGATTTGGCTTTTAATTATGAAATGACCATTTTGCCCTTTTTTGTAGCATTTTCATGCTTAGTTTGTATTTCATGAATGATTGATGTGGTTCCCGATTCGATCAAGTGTGTTTTTGGTGATTTGACCCCTCTTGAGTTGAGATCATGATAGGGTTGACCTCGGTCAACATTTTGAGTTACGAGCGTCGGATGGGAATTTCGTTAGTTACATCGCGTCAAAAACGTTGAGTTTGAGTTAGTAGGGTTTTCACGACCCGAGCCTACACTTTGGACGGGGCCGACACTCGAGAACCATTATTGGTCCCTAAGCGAACGCTCATCCTGGCTGGCTAAAAGCGGAAGACTAACACAAGCATACAAAAGCTTAANTGAATGATTGATGTGGTTCCCGATTCGATCAAGTGTGTTTTTGGTGATTTGACCCCTCTTGAGTTGAGATCATGATAGGGTTGACCTCGGTCAACATTTTGAGTTACGAGCGTCGGATGAGAATTTCGTTAGTTACATCGCGTCAAAAATGTCGAGTTTGAGTTAGTAGGGTTTTCACGACCCGAGCCTACACTTTGGACGGGGCAGACACTCGAGAACCATTGTTGGTCCCCAAGTGAACGCTCATCCTGGCTGGCTAAAAGCGGAAGACTAACTCAAGCATACAAAAGCTTAATTAAAACTGAAATAAATTCAATAAACTCGAATACTCAACCTTTTTAAAAGTTTGTACAATACTCAAAATGAAAGTAAATACAGAAACTCCTCAACTCTGTCTATCTATAAAGCCTCTACTATTATAGAAGGATATCAGGACAAGACCTACGACATCTCAAAACTACTAGCTATAAGATAAAGGTGAAGTCCTCCGGATTATGAAAAGGCTCACCAAAGTTGATTGGAATATCACTTGACCTCAACGAAGCACCTGTTGATGATCCTAAATACATGTATCTACATCATGAAAAGATGCAGGCCAAATGACTCAGTATATGGAATGTACGAGCATGTAAAGGGGAGAATTCTAAAGCATAAACAAAAGCTTGAACTGATGAAAAAGAAACAAACTTACCTCTTCTCAACTCACTCAACTCAATGAAACAAAGTTCAACTCAATAATAAGAGACTCAACTCTGGATACCCAACTAAAGATAAAACAACAACAAAAGATGCAATATAGCAACTCAATAAATTGAAGAATACAATAAGAACTCAATTTGTATATAAAAATACAATATAACTATGTGGGAGATTCTCTAATCGACAACCATCACTATGAGCTATGTGATGATACATCGTCTCTCCCACGCTGTCAGAACTGTCCTATACTTTGCCAGGGTATAAAACCTACTACTAAGTGGATCCACTAATAATATGCTAAAAAGCATTAAGGAATCATCTAAAAATTATGACCCTTTTTACCCACGTTGGCTTATGGTTTATGGAGACTTGAGTTATCTAAACTCGTTCCCATATCGATACTCAATACTACTCCCAAAATGTAACTAGCTCATATGTTTAAAAACATAACACTTTCTGTGGTTGGAGATTATTACTCAAAATCTTTCTCTTAAAAGAGATGGTACTAAAACTGCTCATGAAAACTCTTTTGAAAATTGGTGTTTCCACTCATCTTAAATGTGAAAACATTTACTCTTGAGAATACCTTAGTTCCTATATATCATTTTAAAGAAAATGAACTCAGCTCTACTCTTCCTCAAACTCATATGCTCAAGTCTTAAAATAAGTTTTAAAACAATTTATTAAAAAATACTTCTTAAAATAGGGTTCATGCCGAATTATAGATGCGAACAACTCAATTCAAGGTTTTCAATAACCACGCATAAAACTCAATACTTGGAACTCAACAACTCCAGAACTCAAGGAGTCGATGATACTACTCATCTCCCAAGGTTTCACTTTACTACCTGACGCGTCGATGCCCTTCTTGCATGATTTGTTATACTTACGCCCCCGGTTTACTCTTGTTAACTGGACGGCTTACTCCCCTGGCAATTTACTGTCTGGCTGGGTGGCCTTGATTTGTTATATTTGCGCCCCCTGGTTTACTCTTGCTAGTTGGGTGGCTTACACCCCTGGGAGTTTCTTGTCTGCTGGAAGGCCCGTTTATGGGATTGCTTGTGGTTAAAGGTTAAGAATTGTCCTACTACTCTCCCTGCATTCATATGAATCATTTGTCACTAGTATAGTTGTTTGTTGATTGTACCATTCGGTTTATGGGCGCTGGTTGGGTTATGTTTGTTGTTGTACCTTGCGGGCTTATGGAGTCCGGTTAGGTTATTGTTTGACTATATTATGTTCTTGGTTATTGTTTTCTTGTTAGCTGACAGGTTTTGACTTCAGAATTGTGGGTGTGGGTCCTCCTGGCCATGGATAGTTGACTTGGTATCTTAGTTACCTGCAAATATGTTGTTGGCTTGCGTTCTAGGTACATGTTGACTTGGCATCTTAGTTGCTTGTGAATATAAAGTGTATGAGAATATCCTAAAGTGGTTTATACATGTTAAATTGTGTTAGGATTTGGATTTATATTATGATATTATTTAACTTGTCGTAAGTTATAGGGAAAATACATAAGTATCCCCCCAACCTATACCCGAAATCCCAGAGACACACCTAACCTTTACTAAGGNCCCCCCCCCCCCGAACTTATTTTATATGTAATATTCTACCCCTTTTTGGCCTACGTGGCACTATCTTTGTGGGCCCAATGCATGTTGACATTTTTTTCAATATAGTGCCACGTAGGGAGAAAAGGGGTAGAATATTATAGATAAATTAAGTTCGGGGGGATAATAGGACCTTAGTAAAAGTTATGTGTGTCTCTGGAATTTTGGGCATAGGCTGGGGGGTACTTATGCATTTTCCCTAAGTTATAAGTATATTTTACAAGTTTGCAAATGCTCTAGAAGACATTGAAATACCTTAAAATTTAAATTGAAGTTGTTAAACTTTTTTTGAACGTCAAGATGAGTTAGAAAATAAATATTTTCATATTGTTAAATCTAATAGTGGAAGGTATATTATTAAGCATTTCTAAATTAGAAAATATACATAATTGAACAAGAACAAATTTAGAAAATATACAAATAAAATAAAAAATAATTACCTCAGAAACTATCATCAATTTAAATATTAACTTACTAAAACATTTATCACAAAAGAATGACACTATAAAAACTTTTTCAATAATCTAGTAAAATGAATTTAACTAAAAAATATGCCATTTGTAATTACTATAGTTACTGATTGACAAAGATACAATGAAACAAAAAAGGAATTTAATTAATATTATGATTTGGGTCAAATCCTACCAAATAAGGAATCATCATAAATATATTTACATTTTTGTTATTTGAGTTAATTTTCATCAAATAATTATATGATGATTTTATCTCTATAAATACATCTTTAAAATAAAGACTCAACATCACATTTTCTTACATTCTCAAATCAAAAGTTTAGCCATGAGAAGACCTAATGGCCGCAGAAGAATTCAAATTGTGAGGATGCAAAATCAAACCAGCAGACAAGTTACATTCTCAAAACGACGTACTGGCCTATTTAAGAAGGCAAGTGAGCTCTCTACTTTGTGTGGTGCTGATGTTGCTATTGTAGTATATTCTCCCAGCAACAAAGTATATGCATGTGGGCATCCTTCCGTCGAGTCAATTGTGGACAAATTTCTCGGAGAGAATCCTACACCTGGCACTAATGATCCTAACCCCATCATTATAGCTCATCAAAATGCCAATGTTGATGAGATCAATAGAAAGCTGAACATGTTGGAGAGACAACTCGAAAAAGAAAGAAAACATGGACAAGCACTTCAAGCATTGAGAACAGAACCTTCACATGAAAAACTTAGCTTTTCTGACCTTAAAAGCTTGTGTGAGGCCTTGGAAGCTGCGGATGAAGAAGTTGAAAGAGTAGCGAGCCAACTTTTGGAGGCTAATAAGGTATTCCCATATCAAACTATTGGAAGTGCGTTCGCTCCTTTAATAGTTAGGGAAAGCACTTCGTTCGATTCCAATGAAGGGCCATCTCAATCAAGTGAATAGATTTTTCTTGCTTTATTTAAAGTTCAGTGACTTAATTTGGTATTTATAGAGTTAAGTATGTCATTTCGATGATTAAGTTTTTTTATATATGATTTTAATTTTATCTTTGGGTATGTTTATGATCATGGAATGGAATAAGCTTTTATTTTGGTACTTCATTCGTTTGAATTTCTTTGTCTTATTTTTTTTATCGGCTTAAAAAAGAATGTCTTTTTACAACACTTAAAGTTTATAATTTTCACATGCCATGTTTAAAACCACAAGAATAAAGAGCATTTTGTTATATTTCACATATTTTAAATTTAAGACCGTAAGATTCAAAAGTCTTTTTTTATATTTTATGTCAAGTAACAATCAGATAAATAAATTAAAACAAAAGAAGATTGTGGTACTTTGTTTGCTGTTAACATTGATATTGATGTACAAGTGTTGAAAGTACAAGTAGGAAATGATTATTGAATACGACATTGTCAATTCCTTGAAGTGCAACAACTAATTTAAAAGAAATTAAGTTCTTATTATCTGTATCTATATTCACATATAATAAACAATGTCACTTTACTATGTTTTGGTAAAGTAAGGATGACCTCCTTACTTATACTTGTTTNGCCCAAATAGTGTGACCAACCGTACTCTTTTTTATTTAATAAATATAGATAATTAATATATCTATATATATTAATTATTATTATTATTATCTTTTCAACTTCTTTAAACTGCTATTTATGTAATAAAAACTTTCATATTTGTAATACTGAAAAAGTACTATTATTTATGTAGTTAAGTCTTAAGGATGGTCTTTCCACGTAATTTTCCCTTGTCAATTGCTTGAAGTGCAACAACTAATTTAAAAGAAATTAAGTTCTTATTATCTGTATCTATATTCACATATAATAAACAATGTCACTTTACAATGTTTTGGTAAAGTAAGGATGACCTCCTTACTTATACTTTCTTTTTTGTTTCCCATCCGGTGTCCAGAGCCCACATTGGAACTCCGACTAAATTTGGATCGCGCTCTGCAGGGCCCTTTCGGGGCTGGTGCTCCCAACAGGATTTCTCCATACCCAGGGCTCGAACCCGAGACCTCTGGTTAAGGGATAAGTATTCCCACCAGTGCACCACAACCCATGTTGGTCTCCGTACTTATACTTATCCATATTAATAAATTATTATTTTTATTGTTAATAAAATGTCACTAGACGTATTGTCTAGAGGTATATATTGATCAAAAATAAAATTAAATAACTATATCATAAACTTCATCAAACAAATAATTAAAACCTCATCAAATCTTTAAATGCAAGCATCACTAATGTATGTAATTAAGAGTTCTCAAATGAAATAGCTTTAATGTAATAATCCTTTTTGTTTTATTAGATTTCTTTCTTCTCATTGCTGGAAAATAAAGGGAATATATCAGTATTAACTTTCTATTTATGTGTTTTAAAATATTTTCTGACATTATATTTCTTCACTAATCATTTATTGGGATGAATATCTTTCTGACTTGTAAAATATATATTATTGTTTTTGCCTCATAGTCATAGAAACTGATTTGAACCTGCTAATTTTATGAGATTTAGTGTCTAAAATAATATAAAAATATAGTCAATATTATACTTGAATTATGAACATCACACTTCGAATATTTATATTTTTACATAGTATGGGGAATGAGAATATTTAATAAATACATATTTTTGTGTATGTATACTATTTCATGTGTAGAAGTCATCGATGTTAGAAATTTGTGGTGAAAGTAATATAAATTATTAAACATGCAAATAACTAAGGATAAAAAAACATCAAATTAATCCTATGATGAGTTTCAAGTTAAAAAGGCCTGAAATATGAAATGGAGTGGGAATAATGTCTAGTACTTCTTCTATTCCATAGTCTCTTCAAGGAGTGAATAATGAATGTGTACATCTAGTTGAGCCTAAATGATTTTTCACATATAAATCTCTGGTGCGATATTTTCTTTCTTTTTTGTTTTCTAATTTATGAAAACTAAGTTGAAATGTTAAGTCGAACATAACTATAAGTGTTCCATAAAATCATAAAATTTAGTAAAAGTTTAAGTTAAGAGAAAATTGTTGTAGACACAATGCATCCACACACACCCTGCCTATTTAAGTGTCAAGTCTGTAAAAAAGCATAAGAAATTAGAAAGAGTGGTGAATCAAGAAATGCAGTGTGGTATTGAATTTCCTTATCAAAACATTGGAAATAATTTCTCTCCTTTTAGAGCTAGGGAAAGCACTTCGTCCGATTTCATTGCCGACCATGTGGATATTTTGACAACATCCATTGGATTTATTTCTCTTAGCTTTGTTGTGAAGGATCTTACTATGGGGGCACCTCTGGTGTGCGAGCAGAATAGAGAATAGGAGTGGCAGCAGGAGATAACACGCATATCCCAACCTCAATTGAATCTAGTAGTTTTGTCACGCCTCGAGCCTACACCCTGGGCGGGACCGGCACTCGGAGACCATCGCTGCCCCAAGCGAACCCTTGGCCTGGCTTTCTTAACTCAGCGGAAACCTAACTCAACAGAATAACTTAATGCAATGCAAGTTTACACAACAACTTAACTTATAAAGATCTGGCCACAAGGGCATCTCGAATCTCAAAATAGGATATTTACATATATACATAGATGAGAGACTCAAAAACTAGCTGACTGACTGTCTATGAAGCCTCTAAAGTACTGAGATGGATGTTGGGACAGACCCCAACACATCCTAATAAAACAAAACTTAAGAATGCAAAACAACCGAGTCCTCCGGAAAGCAAGGAAGCTCACCACTGACTTTGAACTGCTCAGCTGGATCAACGACATGCTGGATGCTGATCCTGGCTACCTGAATCTGCATCGTCATAAGATGCAGGCCAACTGGCATCAGTACATTGAATGTACGAGTATGCGAGATGGAAAGCTAAACCACATCATAAGCTTGAAAAGAGTACAAGAGAACACTTACCTTGGCTCCGTTCGACTCATGAATGACTGAACTCAATATATAAAGCAATAAGACATATGCAATATATAAAGCTTGCAAAATAGTGTAAACAACTTAGCTCGTTAGTGATAAAACCATAACGACTCAACTTTACTTAAATAAAAGTAATATAACTTTAGTGGGAGATTCTTTAACCGACAACCACCACTATAAGCCCTAGTGGTGGTACAACGTTTTACCTCACGTTGCCCAAAGACCATCCTATATCTTGCCGTGATATAGGACCTTACTTTTGCTTAGTGGATCCACTAGCCTAATCTTACGTGATCATCTAAAAAGAATGATACGTAAAGTCTCATGTTGGTGCATGGTTCTTATGGAGAGTTGAGTTAATATGAACTCGTGTCCCCAATTCGGTGCTCAATACTACTCCCAAAAATACTTTGGCTCAAGTGCTTTAAACACATCTTTCTTTAGTTGAGATAATTACTCAAAACTTAGCCCAAAGGCTCTTTTGGAAAACATGGTTCCCCTCCCACTCAAATGTAAAACATTTACAAACCTCTTTGGGAATACTTAGTTCCCTAATAGCTTTTGAGAAATGGACTCAACTTTATGTTCTTGACTTAACTTGAAACTTGGGACTCTTTACTTAACTTGGAACTCTATACTCTTTACTCGGCTTGAAACTTTAAACTCTTTTCTTGACTTGAAACTCTAAACTATTTTCTTGACTTGAAACTTGAACCTTAGGACGACGTTAAAACGTTTGATAACGACTCTTGAAAAGCTTTAAGGACTTGCTTGGACTTACTTCTTAACTTTACTTGACTTGACTCTAACTTCACTTGACTTTGATACTAACTCGCCTTGAATTGGATTATAGATTCAAGGTATATGATCTCACATTTACGGATGAATTCTTGACATTTAAACGTAACTTGAAGTGTTGGAAACAACAATGGAACATAGGTACAATACCAAGGAACATGCATGAAAGAGTGGGGAAGAAAGGGGTAGGTTGGAGTCCTTGGCGCTCTGCAAGGCGCGGAGCACCAGCCCTTGAAATTCAGAGGGGACATGCTGGCGCTCTGCTAGGCGCGCTGCCCCAAGAGGGAAAGTTCAGAACCCCTTTTGGGGTGCGCTGGCAGGCGCGACGCGCCAACCCCTTGCCCAGAAAACTCGACTTTTCTCCCTTGTTTTGCCAACTCTAATTCACCCTTACTTCAAGGGTTTCAACCCCAAACACCAAGGATCATCAATCCCTCAACATACAATAGATTACAACCCAAATACACAACCGAATCATGTCCCACAACCAACAAGAACTTCAACAACAAAATCAACAACATCAACAACACAACCCAATAACTTCAACAACATATCCAATCTTTTCTCAATAATGAAAATGAGTTGGTGTGTGGGGGAAAGGATCACCCAACACTAAGAACTCACATACCTTGATAGGGATCACCCCCGACGAAAATCCACGATGATCTTGACGAATCTTTGCTTGATCTTCCCTTTCTCCTCTTCTTCTCCTCTTATTCTCTTCTTCTCTTCACTCAAGACCTAGCTTTCTCTCTTTTAAAACGGGATAAAATGATCCAAGAATCAGCCTAACACAACAATATAATCTCAAAAGAAATGGCTAGGGAAAAGGCCAAAATGCCCTTAAATTTCCGGACGGATTCCCTGCCAACTGCCCAACTTTCAAAGGGCATAACTCGCTCATACAAACTCGGAATCGAGCAAACTCGGCGGCGTTGGAAAGATCATTCAAAGGGCTTTCCAAACATAACTGAAAATACTCCTAACTCATCCTAAGCTAGGATTTATGACTGCTCAAAGTTGGCCAAAACTCACTGATTTCCCACACTTAACCAAATTCCAGATTTTAATTTTTTCCAAAAAAAATGACTATTTCCAATTTTCAAGCTTTTTCATAGTTATTTCAAATTGCCGGATGTTACAAGTTTGTCGTCTTCCTATTGGGGCATCCAAATGATCAAAGTTTACATAAACTGTTAACAAAGTTTTCAATTCCTTTTTCTTATTCAAAAACTTCTTCAGTTTGTAATTCTTGCAATTCAAATAAAAATGCACAATTTATCTTTTTATGAAAATACACTGCAAAGTCAACAACGATTGCAAATTATTTACAAGGATTTATAGGGACCTTCCCCGCTGTTGTCCATTGATAAAAAAAAGTGTTATTATGCATTGTTTGTTAATCAATTGTCGAAATATATGATATATTCTATAAAAAATAAAAGTGAAGTTCAACATGTATTCAAAATTCTACAACGTCCATTACTTGAATGTCGTTTTAACACAAAAATTCTCTCATTTTACACTGATAGTGGAGGTGAATTTGAAGGATTTTTTCCTATTTAAAAGCATATGGTATTGAACGTATTGTTTCACCTCCTTATACACCTCAACGTGTATCTGTAGTTGAATGACGCCACAGACATGTTGAAACCGCCAAAACCATAATTCATCAAGCCTCACTTCCCTCGATTTTTTGCATTTTGCTTGCCGTCACAGTTTATCTTATCAATAGATTATCCTCAGCTGCACTAAAACATAACTATCCTCATGAAATACATTTCAAGACACCCCAAAATTTGATTCAATAAGAAATTTTGGGTGTTTATGATATTCTTGCCTTCGACCATACACTAAAATAAGATCGAGCCCTGTTCAACTCCATGTTTATACCTAGATTTTTCCAATAAATATCACTGCCACCAGTGCTTTGATCCAATTTCTTCAAAAATATTTTATCGAGAGAAGACTTTATTTTTTGAGAATAATTTTCCTTTTCAAAATATTTAATCTCATTTATATATTTTCCAAATTAAATCATAGGAAAACAATATAAAGGAAAATGATCAAAATTTCACATGTGAAGCTGAAAATTTGAACATGGATCTTCCTCCTGCTATTGCATGTGGACCTTGCCCACAAAGTGCACCCATGCCACTCGCCACAAATAGGGAGCAATCCGAAAGTTCAGGTATTCTCCTCAACTCTCAGAATTCTATGTCTAATGAGGTCGCAATTTCTCTCAAAATTCTCTGCAACCACTCAATCCTTTTGTACCTTCTTCACAAAATCAAACACCCATTTTCAACAAGAAAACCCACCCCTTTTAACTTACATACTATGCAATCCACCATCAGATCCTATGTCGTTACCTTCATCAACCACTCAACACACCCATTTGTCTCCTTTAGTATCTTCCCCCATTTTACTTCCTTATACTCCACATTTGTAGGCTATCATCACACCCCCAAGCACAAAGTCGCACCTTCACCATAACATTGAGTCATCCATGGTTACCCGTTCAAAAAATAATATCCATAAGACCAAACAACTCCTTAGATTTCTTGCTTACAATGTCTTCTTCCTACAAACAAGCTCAGTGTGAACCCCACTGAAATGTTGCATATTGCTATGCAAGATACATTTGATGTCCTTGTGAGAAACCAAATGTCAATTTGGTTCTTAACGATTCTCCGAAGAATGTAGTAGACTGCAAATGGCTCTTTCACGTTAAGCATCTTCTTGATGGATCTATTAATTGGTATATATAAAGCTAGAAAAGGCTTCACTCATCTTCCTGGACTTGACTACCATTCAACCTTCAGTCTGGCAGTCTCGCCTACAACTATTGTTTGGTTCTCGCCATCGTTGTTCAATGCAATTGTTGTTTGCATAAAGTTGATGTAAATAATGCATTCTTGCAAGGTAATTTAGAAGAACAAGTTTATATGAGACAACCTCCTTGAGTTGAGCATCCAACTTTGTCCAATCATGTTTGAAAACTTAACAGAGCCATCTACGGTAGAAAATAAACATCTAGATATTCATACACCGACAACACAAGGTTTTTGTAAATCACATTGTGACTTGTCTATGTTTATCTATTCTATAATTTAGGATTGATGTCACGACCCAAGACTATCCCTAGACGTCATGGTACCTCAGATCTCGAGAGACCCTAAGCTAACCACATGACACTAAGATAACATACATAACTTAAATACCACGGAAAACGGAATAAAGTCTCAAATGACTATTTCAACATAACATAGAAATTTGAGTACATGACACATATGCGGAAATACAAATGTTTGAATAAGCCTTTAAGATAAGTGAGTTTCTAGGACAAACCCTAGCTCACTCAAACATGTTTGAATAGTAAAGTCTAAATGAACATAAGAACGCATAAGTGGCATATTCCCGAACCATGATGACTCACCAAAATAGTGTTAGGCTGATACGATCCTATACTTAACATCGACCGGAAGGATGTATCAATACTCTGAATATGAGAAAATGCATAAGCATGACAAAATAACATGATACGTATGAAAATGTGATAATGTAATGACCAAGTAAAACATAACATGGAAACTGATAATCTGATTGTGGAAACATAGTACAAGGTCATGCAACATTCTAAAATTTGTAGTCATAACATATGTGGGAGATATTATTAACCGATATAAACATTTTGAGCTATAACATGGAGTTCAGTTTACTATTTCCACACCGAAAAGATAGTGTCTTACTTTCCAAGGTAAGGACCATAATCGTGAGCTAAGGTAAATCGACTAGCTAAAGTCAATTAAGACAAAGTCCTATGGGGGCACGTATTTATGAACCTGGGTAATCGCCTCTAGTCCAACTCATTGCTAAATAATATCCCAACAGAAACATACATAATCATACTCATAGAATAAATAAGAATCTAGTAATACTGAATCAGTCATGAAAAATCTGATAACCATAAGCATAGCTCCTTAAAATCATTAATTCATAACATAATATTTGAGAAACTTATCTGAAGCATCTAAATCATGATAATTGATGTGAGGCCAACAATATATTTTAATTATTATTTGCCTCACATTTATTATTTATAACTGTCTCTTTTTAGCATGAATTTTATGGATTATGTTAAATAGTGTATTTATTTGTAGAGATAAATTGGTGTAAAGTTAAAGAAGTTTGAAGCCAAAACGAATTAAATATGAAAGGTTGAAGAAGAAAATTAAGCAGACAACTTAATGGATTAAACTTTATAAAATAATATATATGTTGGTTGAAGTAGAATTAGAATTGCAATTGAACTTCACCTACTGGGCCACGTGTCAGGCAGCAACAGCAAAGGAACGCAACAAGAGAAGAGGCGGTTCACGCGTACAACAAATTCCAACTCAGTTTTGATTTTGGTTTCCTCGTTTGTTTTGAACTCAATTATTTTATTTTAGATGTTCTATATCTATAAATAGTCCATAGAAATCAATGACAAGAGATCAATCATAGGGCATCAAAGTATAAAAATGTCAATACTTTTTAGGGTTCTTTTCTTCTTTTTCTTTTCTTAGAAATTAGTGGCTTAGCGCCCTTGTTCTGGGGCTGTTGCAACAAATCGATTGTTGAGTATTTAAGGTTCTTGAATTAATTCTTGGTTGTCATTATAAGTTATTTCTATATTCTTGTTTTAGTATTTTATGCTTGATCACCATAAGATAAATCTATTGTCTCATCTTAAAATCGAGAGAAGGGGGTTAGATAGACCAGACAATATAGAGAGTTCGATTAATCCATTAAGTTGAGGTGATTTGTGTTTAGGAGTGACGCCCGAACGAACAACTTGCTTGGTTACAAAATAGGATGAAATATAAATGCTCGCCAGTTAGGCTTGTTTATCCTCGCTCAACGATGTAGTTAGACAGATAACTGGAGTAGGCGACTAGAGGTCTAAAACCCGACTCATACAATTAACCATGTAAACCAGTAACTTGACAACTAAAATTAGTTCTAAGCCAAGAATATGATACATGAGATTCATTTCATGTTGTAGCTCTGAAATTTTCCAACCATTGTAAGTAATTTATTATTTTATTCCTGCATTCTTTTCTTTTGTCACTCTTAAATAAATAATTAGACCAGTATAATTTAGTAAAAATAGTTAATTGACAAATTATTTGGGTTCGATAATCTGGTTCTTTTAAGAGTCACTATATTGTTTGTGTGACCGCGTACACTTGCGTGTATAATTGGGAGCAACAATAATCATATAAAATGGTTGATATTTTATCTTAAAGCATCCTTGGTTCATGGAAATCTTCATAACATAATGCATGCATATGAAAAAACATACTCGTGATCATATAAATACTTGCATAGCATGGGTTCATGAAAATATCATTGAAAACACTAGATTATGATCAAATCATGCACAATAAGATTAATCATGAATAATAAAATTAAATTCAATAGAACTCATAAGAAATTATGAAATCCAAAATTTGGGTAAGATTCATAATTGGAGAAATTGAGGTTTATTTGGGACTCAATGGGTGAAGAAGAACCCATTAATGAAGTTCACTCATACCTTGATTGAAAGTCAAATTGAATTTGGAAGAGGAGACTTGAAGCTTGAAACCATGATCTTATCTTGGGAGAGAAAGCTTAAGAGAGGGTTTTGGAATTTGAGAGAATGAGACAGACTGGGGGAGGTTAGAGGTCTCAGGAATCCATTTTACTCTTCAAAATAAGCCTCAAACTATGTAGTATAGGAATTTAAAAAGTAAGAAAAGACTCAACTACCTCTAAGAATAACTGTCGTATCAATATTCACGGGCACCATCCACGGACTGTGTAACCTTCTACCGTCCATGACGTGTCTGTCGAAGACAAAGGGAAGAAAATTGATGTTGAAAGTATAACACCCTAAAAATTTCTAAACTAAGGCCCGAACCAATCTTTAATTTCTTGTAAAATTGAATCGGGTGATCCTTAAGTTACACATATGTGTAAATGTCATTTCTTTGGTGTTTGAATGGATTTGAATATGATTTAAGGTCACAAGAACCTCGTAGCACAAAGTTGAGTTGAAATCTTCATTTCTGATTAAGTTTTGACATAAGATTCAACTTAGGTCAACTTCAAACGATCATATCTCCCAGCACAAAATGAATTAAGTGGCCTATAGCCTACCAAATTAAAGTTCTTTGCATCTTCTTTCTACCGCCACCAAGTTTGCCTCATTTAATGTACGGAGTAAAAAGTTGTGACCATTTTACCAAAGAATATCAAACCAGAGTTTTCTGAGTCTATGAACGACGACCCTAACCGACGGGCCGTGGGTTGTGTTTTATAATAAAAAGAAGAAAACGACGGGTTTTTAAGAGTCGCCACTTAATTTTTTGAAGTAAAATTAAGAAATTTTCCAAAAGATTAAATAGAAATCTAATGAAAATATAAAAAGGGGTTCGAGGTTCATATTAGCATTTCGGGAAAGGTTTGAAAGCACCCGAAATGCCTGCTAACATGCGGTTATCCGACAATTAAAATATTTGGCTAATATTTTAAAAGATAAGCATGCTTGACTAAGTGAATGTAAAATATTTACTTGATTTTAAATAGTTAATTCAAAATGGCTATCTTTTGGGGCATTGATTAGGAAAACCTTAAAATTAGATAAACACACTAGCATGCAAAATCAATTGAATAACGAAAGAGAGAAGATGGGCCCAAGTTCGATTTCTATCCGCCTAGGCCGATACTTGGGCTTAATCATGTTTTTGGGCCTTTGGCCCAATACTTGGCACCTGTCCTAGAAATCTGATTTTTTATTGGGCCTTAGGCCCAATTCCACCTGTCCTAGAATCTAACAAGATAATGGTAAATAAGTGGGCTTAGGCCCAAAAGTAACAAAATACAACTTCTGGAATTAAGAGTGGCCCAATCTTTTCAATTCTCCGATCTGCTGCCTATTCTTTCAACTCCGGGACCTGTTCTTCGATTTTACGGTTGGCTGACTCGATAAAGGGAATTTGAGCCTTCATGGCTCTCTCGGAATGCAAGGGAAAGGAATGAGTTCGTGGCGAACTCGGGCAGATTTCACATGCAAACAAGAAAAAGGGACATGAATTAGTTCTCAATAATAACATCCTAAGATCGAAGCTTTAAAAGACAATGAGGATTACGATCAAGATAATAAATGCATCAAAGTGAGTATGAATTGACGACCCTTAAACTAAAGTAAAACAAATTAAATGAATTGAACAAAATAAAAGATAACTAGCAGTGACCATGACTAATTAATCATCACTAGATTTTAAACAAAACTAACAAGACCCAACATTAGATCATAAATAGGCATCAAGAGAATGACTACATTTTGCCAACTAAGACCAATCCGAAAATAGGCCAATATATTCCTTTTGATTGGAATCAATATCATCAAGCTCAAATTAGAACAAAATGAGGGTGAGGATAGGCTGAATCTCAAGAAAGAAAATCATGGCAAGCAAACATTAATTTTGACATAATGACAGGCAAAGTAACCTAAGCAAACTGTAATTTTTTTTCCCTTTTAAACCAACAGTGAATAACAATAGAATAAGATACATCTAATGTTCTCATATGATTAAGCAAAGTAATAAACAACCCATGTAATACTAAAATGAACCCAAATGCTTTAAACATGCACAAATCATCAGATTAATATTTATAACGCAAGAAAATAATTCACTTAATTCTCAGACATGAATGAAAGAGGGATTTAACACCTGCAAATTAATAAGAGAATAAGGGGAAGGATAAACCTGCTTTTAACATTTTTCTAAGACATCGGTTTAGCAATAGGATGATATGATAATGCGATAAACAAATCAGAGGCTCACCACTTCGAGCTAGTTTCAACACAAAGAGTGAAAGAATGAACAGTTTATGGCTGATTTATGAAACAACACGACAAGAACCAACAAGTTAAAACTAAATGCTTAAAGAATCAGATGGAAAGGCTCAAGTCTAGCAATACAAATACACTTTGCATTCTTCAGATAGATTTAAAGCTAGAAATAACCCGCTTTATCGTAACTTAACAGACAACCAAAGAAAGACTCAAACCAAAGCTTTCAGATTTGTATTAACATCAGAAATTTTAAACAAAGCAAAAGACAACTTGCTAACTATGGCATATAAATATTTACTGTAACATGTGAAGAAGCTACGATGATGAACGAACGATTGATCCAAAAGATTAACTACCAGAAGCTAGTGATCAACCCCAAACCATTAGATGGACAGAAGTGAGTTCAAAACAATTTTAGGCATATCTCAAGAATAAAAGCGAGCTCAACTATCAAAACTTACAACCAATAATCGGTTCATAGAGTTCAAATCGACAAGAAGCATACATTCAATGAACACGACTTTCCAACAGAACATTTGAGCAAAGTGATGCAAAATATCGATCAACCTATTCCAAAACATAAGCGAGAATATTCAAGAATAATTTAAACACTCATATTCAAACTAAAACAAGCTTTCATCCATGAGTATTTTGATCAAAATCAGACAGAACAAAACGAAACAAAAGAAACTCCACAGATACAGGTTTATCACACAACGCGTAAAATCTAAACAAAACGCTGAAGAGGGAAGAGATATTACCTTTTTTCGGGCAGCAAACTGGAACAACGAGCTTGAACTATGAAGCTTCCACCACCACGTGAAAGGCTCCAATGGAAGTTTCCGGTGAAAAAGAACAGAGAGCTTAAGATAAGACCTCAAGGCTTGAAACTATTGAATTATAACTATAGAAATCCTTATGACTTTGTACCAATACCGTATTCTTTTTGTCTCCTTTCTTTCCAACTCTATTTTTTCCAACTTTAACAATGAAGAATAAGGAACTATTTATAGAAGGGAAATTAGGGCACAATTTTGGGGGGAAAACGAAGGGCAATTTCGGATAAGAACAAGCCCACGAAATTTGAATTCCAACTCAAATTCTATCCCCAAAAATAGAGAATTCTCACAATTTCAACGAATTGAAATAGAGGTGGAGGGCTAAGATTGATTTGATTGTCCTCGAGCGTCCACGTGGCTCGATCTCACCCTACAAGGACAGAGGACGCTGCTGCTTTTCTGCTGCAGGTACAAATTGGAGAGGGACGTTGAGGAAGAAGACAAGAAAAAGCAACGTATTGCCTGTTGCTGTTGCTTTGCGTCTGTCTCCGTGTACTCGTTGTTGGAATTGTGAGTTGCTCCGTTTGGAATCGTTGTGAGCTGTTGTCGTTTGGTTGCTACCGTTTCCACGTTTGGTCCTTGACCTTGACGCTGCCAAGATGTCATGTATTTTTCTTGCTTCGTCTGTGAATGTTGGAGCTGGAACTTTGTTGTCATGACTAAAAACCATTTATTATCTAAATATTATAAACATGACTAAATCACTTTAAACTCTTGAAAAATATTTGTATTTTATAAACTAATTATTTCGAATCATTTGGAAATTTAAGAAGCTCAAAAATCAATTATTATTAGGGAGGGTCAAAATTGGGTGTCAACAGGTTGAACGACGACCCGTCTTGTCGGGCCCTCGGTAGAGTATTGGGGGTCAACTTTTGGGACCCCATTCCTACGAATCTAACCGAAGGGCCATAGGTTGAGCTACGGGCGATCGTTTGGACCCGTAAATAGACTTTTGAGCCTTAAAAAATCAATATAGAATCCACGGATGGGATCTACGGTTCGTGGGTCAAACCACGACCCATAGATGGTCTTGTGGATAACTTTTGACAGCTTTTAAAGAGGGATAGTTCAGTCTTTTCCCACTCTCTCTAAGCATAAACCACAATGTTTTTCACCTAATTAAGGTCTAAATAGTGTTAAAACATTATTTTATGTTCTTTAACACTTCAAAGACTTAAAGCAAGGATTTAAGAGGAGAAAAACTAGGGTTTTCTATCGTTCTTCAAATTTCATCGATTTCGCCAAGAACTTTGTTCTTCCCAGGTATGTAAGGCTATCATGATGATGGACTGAGTTTGTCCTCACGCCTTACATCTACTTTCTATTGGTAAAGAATAATCTAGGGTTATATCCCTAGTTTTGATAATTCTTGAGATGAGTTCGTTGTTGAATTCAAAGTTGTTATTCCTAAATTTTGAGTTGCTATATATTATGTATTGAGATTCTTGAGTTGATTATTCATGCCTATTTTTCAGCATGAACCCTATTATTTGAAGTATTCACTGAGTTGTTGATGGGAATCTTTTTAACTGAATAATTATCTTAAATTGATTTTCTCATAAGATAAAAAGGAGTTTTTGAGGAAAGTTTAAAGAGGCATTTTGAGTAAAGTTTAAGGGAATTATTGAATCCTAGATTTATCATTTTTACAGTGAGAAAAGAGAAACTTTGATTTCTAAACAAGGAGTTCAGAGTTAATTCAGAACAGTTGCCTCATTTAAGAGGATAGTTGAGCAATTATCTTAAACCAGAGAAAGAGTAATGTTTTTATAAATTGAGCAAAGGTAAATATTATTGGGAGTAGTATTGAGCACTGATATGAGGGAGAGTTCTGACAACTCACAACCCCCATAAACCATGTCTTGCCAATATGGGTACATAATCATACTTTTTACATGAATCCTTAGAGCCTTCAGTCATAGCTTAGTGGATCCACTTAGTTGAGGTGTCTTATATTCTGACAGTTTTGGCAGCGTGGACAAGACGTTGTATTATCACTTAGCTCATAGTGANAAAAAAGAGTTTTTGAGGAAAGCTTAAAGAGGCATTTTGAGTAAAGTTTAAGGGAATTATTGAATCCCAGATTTATCATTTTTACAGTGAGAAAAGAGAAACTTTGATTTCTAAACAAGGAGTTCAGAGTTAATTCAGAACAGTTGCCTCATTTAAGAGGATAGTTGAGCAATTATCTTAAACCAGAGAAAGAGTAATGTTTTTATACATTGAGCAAAGGTAAATATTATTGGGAGTAGTATTGAGCACCGATATGAGGGAGAGTTCTGACAACTCACAACCTCCATAAACCATGTCTTGCCAACATGGGTACATGATCATACTTTTTACATGAATCCTTAGAGCCTTCAAACATAGCTTAGTGGATCCACTTAGTTGAGGTGTCCTATATTCTAACACGATACATGACAGTTTTGGCAGCATGGACAAGACGTTGTATCATCACTTAGCTCATAGTGATGGTTGTCGGTTAGAGAATCTCCTAATAGAGTTAAAGTATATTTTATATATCACTTATTATGCGAAAGTTCAAAGATTGACAAAGTATAGTTTTAATGATTTCACTTCCTTATTTATTTACATTCAGTTGAGTATATATCTACATCTATTGCAACCCTTTCTTTCAGTTGTTTAATATTCAGTTATCTTACCTACCCGTACATTCAATGTGTTGATATCATTCGACCTTCAACTTTTATGATACAAATATAGGTGTTCAAGATCATCAACTGGCGTTTCGTTGAGATCACTTTGCGCTTTAGACACCTTTGGTGAGCCTCCTTACTTTCCGGAGGATTTCACAATTTAATTTCATGTTATTGTTAAGTTGTCATGGGTCTTGTCCCGACTTCTATCCTAGTATTAGAGCCTACATAGATAGTTAATGTTGATTAGTCTCTCGGTATTTCCCTTTTGTCTGAGACATTTTGAGATTGTTTTGCAAAGTATTATTATTATTACACTTAAGTATTTTCAGACAGTTGAGTTAAGTATTTACTTAAGTTTAAATGTTATAAATTCTATTTTTAAAGCTTCTTTATTCTTGAGTAAGTCTTCCGCTAAATAGTCAGTCAGGTCAAGAGTTCGCTTGGGGATCAGAAATGGTTCTTCAGTGTCGGCCACATCCAGGGTGTAGGCTCGGGGCATGACATGAAGTTCAACTTTACAAGCCCTTTCCACGGTCTGTAAACCGTTACATGGACCCTGGAGTCTTCTTGTCCTATTGAAGCCAAAATATCCCATTTTTTGATCCTTTATATCCACGACAAGGTCTACGGTTTGTGGATCCTTACACAGGTTGTACAAACCTCCTTTAAAACCATCCTTAAGTCCATCTTCCCTGAGGTCCAAGGGTATGGTGTATGGACCCATCCACAGTATGTAGAACCATCCACAGGTCATGAATCACAATTGTCATGTCAATTCCAAACATATCACTTTTTAAAGGTGTACGGGTATATGACTCGTGAATCCATTTACGGACGGTACAACTATCTATGGTCCCTGACTAGGTGAAATTCCATTCTCTGAGGCTTCTTTGATGGGTGCTTACGGACAATGAAAGCTTTTACAGTCCGTCAACACCTTCCCTAAAATTCAAATATTGCATACTTCAACAACTTATTTTTCACCTTCCAACTTTATCTGAGTTATGCACTTCTGAGGTGTTATAATTGATTATTTATATCCTTTTATATTTGATGACATTATATTTACTGGAAATCAAGACCACGGTGTTAGACAAATTATCAATGTCCTTAATTAATGTTTCTCTATCAAGAACCTATGCCACTGAACAATTTTTGGGGTGTTGAGGTTCTGTCATAGCAAGGTGGCCTACTATTGTCAATTGAATTATATAGAAGACTTTCTCCTGGAGGCAAATATGCAAGACAACAAAGGAGTTCTTACTTATATGTCCGTCGCTAATGTTCTCAGTGTAGACCAAGTTCATCTTATTGTTCATGGCTCTTTCTTATGGACAATTGTTGGCAAGCTACAATATTTGTCCTTCACCATACCTTACATTGCGTTCAAAATAAATAAATAATTTAAGTTAATGCATTGCCATCAAGTTAATCATTGGAAGACTGTTAAGTGGTTGCTTTGATAGCTCAATCAAGCCTCTTCATTTGGACTTTAAATAACCCGTGAGAAAGATAATCGAATTATGGTGTATTCTGACTCTGATTGGGCCTGTCACCTTCCACAATTGGTTATGTAATAAATCTTGGAAGTACGCCATTATCATGGTCGTCCAAAAATCAGTGGTCCACCACTCGACCATCCACCAAAGCTAATTGTTGAGTTGTTCTTATTGTAATGACCCTAAAGGTTATTTTTGAATTTTTTTGAAAAATTATCCTTTTACCCCTTTTGATAATTTCCCCATGTAATGTTTGGTCAATTTACGAAGTTGGTTTTGAAATCAGGTCATAAAGTTGTGATTATTGGAAGTTTTAGAATTGTTTTCTGAGACTTTAAGTTGTTAAAAGTTGTTTTTCTCAACAACTAGATCTACAAGTCTCCGAATAGAATTTCAACATTTTCATCAGATCCAGAATACGGGATTTGGTCTAGTAATGATGTTCTTTTCAGACTTGTAGTCCTTACGAGAAAATTGAGCCATTGAGTTGTAAGTTTTAAGTGCATTTAAACAAGATTTGACTTTGGTCAATATTTAGAGTTTGGATGCTCGAATTAGATTTCTGAAAATTTCATTGGATTCGGGGGATGATTTTAGGTGTAAGTGAGGTCTTGAATTTTCAGAGCTTTTGAGGGCAATTTGGTATATTTGAGCGAAAGTTAGTTTATTGCGACTTTAATGGGTTTTGGGTCAAGGAGACCTCAAATCCGTGTTTCAACAATTCCATTGAGTGTGGAACATCAAATTTAATTGGGTAGCATATTTGGTTTGTATGTACAGGGTTCTGAACGAATCTCAAGGGTCCATCCGATGAACTTATATGTCTCGGTGTGTTGTTGTGTTGCTAATGTCTGGTTCTGCTTCTCCTTGGGATCGCAACTTGTCCTTCACGATCAAGATGAGGATATTTATGTGCTTCACAATCGCGAGGTGGGTTCCGCGATCGCAAAGGATTTGTAGGTTGTGCATCATGACCGCATGGGACTTGATCACGATTTTATTGGTCAATTAATGAGTTGACAAGTATTACTCATCGCGATCGCAAGGTTTGGGGTCGCGATTGTGAAGAGTAAACTGACGTGGATAGAATTCCTTTCCAAAAGTTGGGGTTTCATCCCCATTTCACTATTTTTAAACCTTGGGAGCTCGGTAGAGGCGATTTTAAAGTGATTCTTTGAGATTCGTCGATTGGGTAGTGATATTTTGCTCCCCATATTCATTACCCACCAACTATTTTATGATTGTTACTATCAAATCACTAATTTTGAATTTAAACTTTGTGGTTTTCACAAGAACTTGATGTTTAAGAAAAATGTAGGTTAAAGCTTGATTTCAACTCTATTGTCAATACAGTTTTCACTAATGAGTTTCTAAATCTTTGGGTATCATAATTTTATAGAAAATTCCAGATTTAACCACAACCCTCGGGAATGACTATTTGGGTCAATTTGGACCCGATTTCTAAAATCAGCTTTATGGGTGTTGTTGTATATGATTTCTTATTGGGATTATTTATTTGATTATATTGTGGCAATACTAGCGCACCTCCCAGGCTGACCGACTTTCCCGGTGAATTATTTTGGTTTAGGATTCCAAAGTTAATTAGGAGTGGGAATTAATTTTCCTAAACTCTATAAATAAGATCCTAGGATTATTTTGTAGAGAGCCGGCTTATTTTTTGTGTGGAAGAGCAAGGGATAAACAATTCATCTTAGGGGTTCAATCTTCTACTCTTTCTTTAATTTTGAAGTTCATGAAAACAATTGTATTTGCTTTTTTGAATATTATGAGTGGCTACAAGCCTTTGTTCTGGGGCTGTAGCTATGGGTAATTGTTGAACATCAATTTTTATGGATTAATTTGTGTTATAATATAAATTACTTTAGTATTCTTGTTTTAGTATTTCATGATTTGCCACCATTGATATAAATATATTGTATATTCTTGAACTTGAGAGACGAATATGCAGATACACCAAAGAATATAAAAGGCTTGATCTTTCTTGCATATCACTTGTCTAGATTCATGTTAGGATTGACACTCGACGGACATTGGGATTGATTATGAAACAGGATGAAAAATAAATGGTCGTCAGTTGAGTTTAATTATCCCCGCTCAATGNGGTCATAAAGTTGTGATTATTGGAAGTTTTAGAATTGTTTTCTGAGACTTTAAGTTGTTAAAAGTTGTTTTTCTCAACAACTAGATCTACAAGTCTCCGAATAGAATTTCAACATTTTCATCAGATCCAGAATACGGGATTTGGTCTAGTAATGATGTTCTTTTCAGACTTGTAGTCCTTACGAGAAAATTGAGCCATTGAGTTGTAAGTTTTAAGTGCATTTAAACAAGATTTGACTTTGGTCAATATTTAGAGTTTGGATGCTCGAATTAGATTTCTGAAAATTTCATTGGATTCGGGGGATGATTTTAGGTGTAAGTGAGGTCTTGAATTTTCAGAGCTTTTGAGGGCAATTTGGTATATTTGAGCGAAAGTTAGTTTATTGCGACTTTAATGGGTTTTGGGTCAAGGAGACCTCAAATCCTTGTTTCAACAATTCCATTGAGTGTGGAACATCAAATTTAATTAGGTTGCATATATGGTTTGTATGTACAGGGTTCTGAACAAATCTTGAGGGTTCATTTGATGAACTTATGTGTCTTGGTGTGTTGTTGTGTTGCTGATGTCTGTGCATGCTGAACTTCTCCTTGGGATCGCAACTTGTCCTTCACGATCAAGATGATGATATTTATGTGCTTCACAATTGCAAGGTGGGTTCCGCGATAGCAAAGGGTCAGAGGTGGTGTGTTTCGCAATTATGAGATGGGTTCCGCGATCACAAAGGATTTGTAGGTTGTGCATCATGATTTTATTGGTCAATTAATGAGTTGACAAGTATTACTCATTGCGATCGCAAGGTTTGGGTCGTGATTGCAAAGAGTAAAGTGACGTGGATAGAATTCCTTTCCAAAAGTTGGGGTTTCATCCCCATTTCACTATTTTTGAACCTTGAGAGCTCGATAGAGGCTATTTTAAAGTGGCTCTTTGAGATTCTTCGGTTGGGTAATGATATTTTGCTCCCCATATTCATTACCCACCAACTATTTCATGATTGTTACGATCAAATCACTAATTTTGAATTCAAACTTTGTGGTTTTCACAAGAACTTGATGTTTAAGAAAAATGTAGGTTAAAGCTTGATTTCAACTCAATTTTCAATATGATTTTCACTAATGAGTTTCTAAACCTTTGGGTATCATAATTTTATAGAAAATTCCAAATTTAACCACAACCCTCGGGAATGACTGTTTGGGTCAATTTGGACCTGATTTCTAAAATCAGTGTTATGGGTGTTGTTGTTTATTATTTCTTATTGGGATTATTTATTTGATTATATTGTGGTGATACTGGCACACCTCCCCAGGCTGACCCCGACTTTCCCGGTGAATTATTTTGGTTTAGGATTCCAAATTTAATTAAGAGTGGGGATTAATTTTCCTAAACTCTATAAATAGGATCCTAGGTTTATTTTGTAGAAAGTCGGCTTATTTTTTGTGTGCAAGAGCAAGGGATAAACAATTCATCTTAGTTTTCAATCTTCTACAATTTCTTTAATTTTGAAGTTCATGAAAACAATTGTATTTGCTTTTTTGAATAGTATGAGTGGCTACAAGCCTTTGTTCTGGAGTTGTAGCTATGTGTAATTGTTGAACATCGATTTTTATGGATTAATTTGTGTTATCATATAAATTACTTTAGTATTCTTATTTTAGTATTTCGTGATTGGCCACCATTGATATAAATATATTGTATTTTCTTGAAATCGAGAGGCGAATATGCAGATAGACCAAAGAATATAAAAGGCTTGATCTTTCTTGCATATCACTTGTTTAGATTCATGTTAGGATTGACACTCGGACGAACACCGGGCTTGATTATGAAACGGGATGAAAAATAAATGATAATCAATTGAGTTTATTTATCTCTGCTCAATGATGTAGTTAAACATTCAATTGGAATAGGCGATTAGAGGTCGAGAGATCATGATCACAGTATCAACCCTGTAAATCAGTAATTTGATAACCTTAATTAATTCATACATGAGATGGGATACATATAGCCTTAAGTAAGCTACAACCCTGGAAATGTTCATTTATTGTTTAAAACACTGAAATAGAAGTTGTCACTATTAGTTATTTTTAAAGTTGAGTTATTTGCAATAGTACTATAGAAAACACAAGTTTTTTGAGAACACTTAATTTAATTTGTGGAATTAGTAGAATTGATTTAAATTGATCGTAAGTCCTTTGGGTTCGACAATTCAGTTCTAAAAAGAGTCATTAATTACTTCTACGATCACGTATACTTGTGTGTGCATTTGGGAGCAACACTACTGATCAGGTTGTTGATGTCCTAACCAAGCCACTTCTACATGATTTTTTCAATCCTATGTTTAACAAGTTGGGTATTGTAGATGTCAACACCAATTTGTGGGGCCGTAAAAGAGATACACGTGAATAATTTTTAATTATGTCATAGTTATCTACTTGTACAACTGGGATTAGTTGTAGTATCACTTTAGGACTCATTGTTGTGTCAACTCCTATATATTCTTCTTTAGTGTATGACCAAAATATAATTCTTCTCTTTCTCTATCTAGTCTTATTTAATACTTTTAATTTCAAGTCGTAAAGTTAGATAGGTTATGTTGATAGAATGGAGTGCTACAATATTCACAATTTACACGTTGTTTTGATTGTTATTACATATTGTTTCATAAAGCATCATATCATATTCAAATATTAGTTTGTTGGATAAGAAAAGAGACACAAATTCGTTGTATCATTTTAAAATTTTATATTAAACTATAAAGTGTATGAGAATACTCTAAAGTGGTTTATACATGTTAAATTGTGTTAGGATTTAAATTTTCTTATTACGGTATTCTTCAACTTGTCATAAGTTACAAGTATACTTTACGAGTTGCAAAGGTTCTCGAACACACAGAAATAACTTAAAATTTTAAACTGAAGTTCTTAAACATAATTATACGTCAATATAAGTTAGAAATTAAATATTTTTATGTTATGAAGCTAATAGTGGAAGGTATTTTATTAAGCATGTCTACACTAGGAAATATACAGAGTTGAACAAGAGAAAATTTAGAAAATATACAAATACAATTAATAAAAACCTCAGAAACTATCATCAATTTTCATTTTTTTTTATGACAACTATCATCAATTTACATATTACCTTACTAAAACATAAATCACAAAAGAATGACACAATAAAAACTTTTCCAATAATTCAGTAAAATAAATTTAACTAAAAAAATATGTTATTTGTAATTACTATAGTTCGGATTGACAAAGATAGAATGAAACAAAAAAAGGAATTTCATTAATATTATGATTTGGGTCAAATCCTACCGAATAAGGAATTATCATAAATATTTTTACTTTTTTGCTATTTGAGTTCATTTTCATCAAATAATATGATGATTCTATCGGTATGTCCTCAATGCTTGAAGTGCTTGTCCATGTTTTCTTTCTCTTTCGAGTGATCTCTCCAACTTGTTCAGCTTTTCATTGATCTCATCAATATTGGCATTTTGATGAGCTACAATAATGGGTTAGGATCATCAGTGTCAGGTGGAGGATTCTCTTTGACAAATTTATCCACAATTGACTCGACGGAAGGGTGTCCACATGCGTATACTTTGTTGCTGGGAGAAAAAGCTACAATAGCAACATTAGCACCGTACAAAGTAGAGAGCTCACTTACCTTTTTAAATAGGCCAACACGTCTTTTTGAGAATGTTACTTGTAAGTTGGTTTGATTTTGATTCCTCGCAATTTCAATTCTTTTGTGGCCATTAGGTCTTCTCATGGCTAAGCTTTTGATTTGAGGATGTAAGAAAATGTGATGTTGAGTCTTTGTCGAGTCCTTGGATGCTGCGGATAAAAAAGTTGAAAAACTAGCAAGCCAACTTATGGAGTGTGGTATTGAATTTCCATATCAAACCATTGGAAGTGCGCTCGCTCCTTTAAGAGCTAGGGAAAGCACTTCGTTCGATTCCGGAGAAGGGTCATCTGGATCCGATGAATAGATTTTTCTTGCTTTATTTAAAGTTCAATAACTTAATTTCGTATTTATAGAGTTAAGTATGTCATATCGATGATTAAGTTTTGATCTTAATTTTATCTTTCAATATGTTCATCATGGAATGGAATAAGCTTTTATTTTGGTACTTTATTCGTTTGAATTACTTTGTCTTACTTTTTTTTGGTCCATTTAAAAAAGAATGTCTTTTTACAACACTTAGTTTGTAATTTTCACATGTCATGTTTAAAACCACAAGAACCGCTAACCAACAGGTTTTCCACTTCTTGTTTATGGTTACCTTCCTAAGTAATAACTACTACCCAATATCGATTTAAAGAGTCTTTGTTGTAATAGATCTTAATAATTATACATTAAAGGAGGTACACTACATAATTTGTCCCCTGTATTTTAGAGAATCTACCCAGCAGTTTTACCTTCAGATTGCTTCAAGACAAGCACCACAGATCAAGTAGGGGCGGCTCAACGTAATTGGAGGCCTAAAACGAAATCTTAATTAGAGGCCTAAAATCTAAATAAACTTCACATGCATTTATTTAAAATTTATTTTTCTTACATTTTTAAATGCAAAGTATTACTTAATTATTATTTTTATGTATAAATGATTTATTCGATTTCTTTTTCAATTATTAGTTTTAAATAAGATTTTATTAATTCAACGTTGAAAAATATTATTTTACTCGGGCAATCATTATATGAATTGTTAACATAGTTCTACAAGTAATAAGTTGACAAATTTCAAATAGCTTTGATGAAGTTGATAATTTGATTACCCCACATTTTACTATGGTTGTTGTAATGCTTGAAAATGTAAGAAGAAATGGAAAAAGAATTTACAATTCAATTTGTTCAACACTTTTCAACTATTAAATGATATTTTTGATAGAATATTACTCTAATTTATCAACAATTTAAAGAAGAGTGTAAAAGGAGTTAAAAAGAAAATAATGTGAGTATTAGTAGAGAGAGTGTAAGAAAATAAAACAATATTTTCTTGATTTCTTCTAGTTGAATGGGGTTGAAGAGAATAAAATAATAATTTTAAATATGCACTTTTTATCATAAATAATCAATGTTTTTCTATAAAAAATTAACACATAATTTATTCTTAGTAAAAAATTGAGGCCCCCTAAAATTGGGGGCCTAAGGCCAATGCCTTATTAAACTATACATAGAGCCGGCCCTGAGATCAACTACCGATTGCTATTATAAGACTAATGCCAGTTGCTAAGGCGACAATGAGGGGCCTTCCTTCCAAAAAGACAAGTGAAAATAACTTCATATAGTACAAAGCAAGTGCCAGTTTCACCTCTATTTTTTATGCTTTTAGTTATAGTTCCTGTCAGTATGAAACAAACTTGATTCCAACACAAGCACTATTATATATATTTATCACTGCATACAAGTTACAATGTAGAATACGCACAACAAATAATAACACACTAACTAGGGAGAGATTAACCTAGAAGAAGGTAACTAGAAGGGGATGAGATACTAGAACAGAGAAAGGGGATGAGAGATAACTAACAATCAAAGTTCCGACATAATTAACAAATGATTGTTGGGCCTGGATCTCCCAAATAAAATTCTCTAATAGCCCATAGACCCTTACAGAGTTAGCTTTGTTCATAACACAGTCCCTAAGGTTTTCAAGTTAGGTATTTCCTTTCAGCTCATGAGTTGTAATATATATTGTATTACCTGTCCTCAAATATTGTGGGGATTATCTTTTTTCTTTTAAATCTTTTTGCAACATGTCTGTGAATTCAGCATTTGTCTCAGCATAACTAGTTTGCCAAGTTTTTCACTAAAATGGGTCAGGCACCCATTCTAGTATGAGCTGCCAAGACGCTAAAGGATTTATACCTGGATAAACTGGTGAATGACTTGACTCAATTAGTATTTTTTTTCTTTTCTGATAAAGTACGAGTACTTTAATTAATGACAGTACCAAGAAGCAATGAATTGACGCAATTCTTCTTTAGACAAATATGCCCTAATTTATAACATGATATGAAGTACAATATGATGAACAAAAGACAAAATGTTACATGTATGCAATACTAAGATTAAAAATTCTCACATCCAAATACTCCATCCACTCAACAAAGTACCCAGAGCCAAACATTGTTTACGTTGTAAGATACTGATTTCTATCAATCCCATTCAATTCAAGGAATTCAAAAACTGTGAATTCTCAATTCTCTATGACGTCAGAATGATAGTGAACCAAGACATGAAGTGTAATGCAAAAGCACGCCTTGTTTCTGGAGACTTCATGCAGTGCAAGATGAACAAGGAACAACTTGAACTAAGAGGAAGCAGATTAATTCCTGTGCAAGCACGAATCTGGTAGTATGTGGCACTACAATAAACTGATGTAAATCCATGAAATGCTGTTGTTTACACTTAATTGGCTAAAGGGGCATCCTTGAAAGTACTGTTGAAATTGCAAGCATAGATATCCTAGACAAAAGAAAATACAGAGGCTTTTGAATAATCTAAAGGAGATAGACGATAAAGGTGGATAATACAGAGGAACATGTTCCTGTAATACCTGTATACATCATCATCTTGTGCATCACACAATACCTGAACCCTCAGTTTCGTTGCCAAAGTAAGGAGAGACAAGGCTATCAACAAAAGTTCGAGCTTCATGCGTAATAGGATTTACATCAATCAACAGATCCTTACGCCGATTCTCCTTCAGATTGTAGATAACCCATTCTTCGTCGACATCCAATAAAACATCATCATCATCAGTAATGGAACACAGTAGCGTACTAAGAGAATCATCCAAACTCGGTTCTATAATCTTAAATTTGGTCCAAGACTCCTTAACCCCATACTCTTTCATGATCCAAAATGTAACTGTGTTTATGTCTCGGGGTAAACTGGTAGATACACAAAGACACCCTTTAAGAGTGGCAAGATTACACATAAAGCAATTATCCTGAAGATCAATAGGTCCTGGTACCTCCAAGAATTTATCAACACTTAAATCAAAAGCAGCAATTGCGGTTGAATATTCAAAAGTTCTACATGCCAACCAATGCAAAGCCCCATTAACCAAAACCCCAGAAGCACGGTCAGTGAGTGAATGATCATAAGGAGAAATCCCAAGTGTCTCCCAATGACTCTTTCTCACAGAGTACAAATCCACATAAGTATTAGACATAAATTCATTATTCGTATCACGATAAGAAAGAGAAACCACCTTATAATCATCACTAACAATATCATACGCTAAACCATACATGTAACAGCTAGTTTTTGGAGGAAGAGCCCAATCAAAAACAGGAAATTTATGGTATTCTAAGGTAGTTGGGTTGATCAAAAATTGAACATTGTCCCTATCAATCACTAAGACCAAACCATTACAAGACCCAGCTACAGAAATCCAGTTATGTGTGAGCTGCTGAAAATCAACCTTTGTTGAAATGCTATCGATGAATGCATCTTCGAGGATGTCGTGGCTAAGCGTGATAGTATGAAGTTCGCATAGCCAAGAGACGATAATGAGCTTCTCTTCTTGTGTATGGGCGTGGAGATTGAAGTGAAGTTTGATGAATTGTGGGTCTGAGAGAAAATTGCGCCAGTGCTTTGATAGGCACCTACACCGCCCAATGGACTTTACAGGGAGTCTGTAGAAAATGTCAATGATGAGTTCTTCGGGTAGGTATTTAGCTTTGCTCATCGCCATTGTTGGATTTTGGAAAAATATCGATTGGTTAAATGTATTACTAGAGTATTTGCTCAAAGAAAATGGAGAACGTGAAAGGGTCAGTTTTCCCTAATAATTTTGCACACTAGCGAAATTACGTGGGCCTGCACATTTTTCACTTTTTTTACCCTGAAAAGTTTTTTCGCTTTGTTTGGTCATGAAACAAAATTTAAAAATATTTTTATTTGTATTTCATGGACAAACACAATCAATTAGTACTGGTATTATTTTTCATTTTTTAAAAAAATCCTCAGATTCATAATAAACATGGACAAACGTCCACTTATGAATGAATTAATGACTTATAAATTTACAAATTATATTTTGATTTTTTGTTGTATCATATCACTTGCTGGTAGAGCTGTCAAAATGAATTGGCCTAACCCAACTCAACCCAACTTTAACGGGCTAGAGAGTTAAATGGATTAGGACGAGCTGACTCTTTTAATTAAAGGGCTTATAAAATAGAAGCTCAACCCAGCCCTAAGCGGGCCACGGGTTGGGATGGGTCGACCCTTCACCCAAAAAATGAACAACATTGATTTCTTAGAAAGAGTATCTAAAAGTATCGAACGTTAATGTCTGATGAACACGACATCAATACATACAAAAATTCATATATGAATTACATACTTTAATGAATACTTACAAACCAACATAATAGCCAAGATAAAACGTCGTAAGATTCATCCGAGAAAAAAATATTGGATGATCAATATTTTCTAAACAAGACAACAAAGGGGAAATGAAAAATTAGGCATAAAAACAAAAAATAGGCTTGATTTTAGTGGGCTAATGGCGCTAAAATGTAAAAGATCTACGAAGGAGTTAGACTTCATTTTATATTTTTTTAGATATTTATTGACAAAATCTTTAAAAATAAAACACTACTAAAAAATTTATAATAAATATTTTTAACATTCATAGCCCATAGGCTGGTCTCTAAGCCTCACAGGTTGGGCTTACGAGGCTAGCGGGCCAAATGAGGCTGGGCCAAAAGGCCTCGTTCCTAAATGGGCCAAAAAAAATTAGGTCCAACCCTACTTAATTCAAGGGTTGGTTTGGGCCGACTTAACGGGTAAGCCCATTTTGACAGCTCTACTTGCTAGAACCATTTTCGTTCAGCATAATCATCACATATTTCATTACGGTGCACATAAATCAATGCGAATAAGCAATTTCACACCATTAGAAAGAGACAACAACTCAAGAAATTTGAGTCAACAATAATTTCATCAAAGCATTTCTTCAATCAACAAATTAGGTTCTACAACAAGGCAATTCACGAAGTACAACTATCAACACGCTGCCTTTTTCATTAATCAATTTTTCGTTCATTAAGATTAATCAAGTAGAATAATTGAACGCTTTACCTCATTCTCATTATTCCCCAACACATAATAAAGGATAAAATACAAGATTCTACTAGTTTTACAAGGTTTAAAAAAGTTCACTTGCTCAAGTCGATCCAAGACTTGAGCATTTCCTTTCCGAACAATATCCAAAGCCACACAATCTAATCCAATCAAGTAATCACAATAAGATTTCGGAAATAACAATACTCATACCAACACTCATACCAATGAGATTTTCGAAAGTCCAATCCGAGCATTCGAACCCTAAATATTGACCAACAACCCAAAGGCTAAAATTTACAAACTTTCAACTTAAGACCTCAAATCTTTGAAACCGACAACTCAGTTAGACCAATTTCCACATTTTAAAATTGATGGAATCGACAGAATTCTACTTTCGAGACTCGAAACTCCAAAAGAAACCAAAAATCACTTTTTAACAACTTTAGCCTTTCAACTTCCAAAAATACCATAATTCACAACTTTTAACTCAAAACTCGAAAGCAATTTCAAAATTCAATCATAAATAACTGGGGGTCAATATTGGGAGGGGTAAAACAATAATTTTATGAAGAATTCCAAAAATGACCTTTTGTGTCATTACAGGTCATCAACATAGGCGAACCCACATGTATAGGTGGGGTGCACGTGCACATGTTTACTTCAAAAAAAACATGAATATATATGTATATATCTTTTGAGAAACTAGAATATAACTAACTGTGCACCCATAGAGAGCTTAGAAGTGCACCTTGGGATGTTGGTTTAAGTCAATGCACCCACCCGCATGACCACTACGTGACCAGGGGTTAATCCCCGCTAAAACTCCATTTCACTGTTATTATATTTTTTGAATTTAAAGGGCCTATTTAACTGTAACATCAAAATTGCTAGATAGGAGATTCATACTCAACAATCCAGTATAATAAACCCACTTTACCATTGAGCTATCTCACTCAATTGTTTTTCAATTTTTTTAAGAAAGTTGAAGTCTACATATTATCTTAAAGACTTAAATTCATACTATAGCAAAGTAAATAAGTATTATCTTAGAACTTATATATGATTTATATATTTGTATTTAATATTTTCAGTATTATTTAAGTCATTAATAGTCAATCGAATTCGACATTTTCCTTAATCGTTATTGAAAGTTTTGCCAACGCCTAAATTAAAATAATATTAAATACATCTGTGTGCAGCCTTCAAATTCTGAATCCACCTCTAATCATTTGTACATACCTAATTAGTTCCACGAAATACAATAGAAGCACCAACTATTGCTGCCTAGTAATGGATGAATACCATCCTTACTCTTTCCTTTTTTTTTAAAACATAGTTTGAATACATAATTAAAATCGACCATCTGTTTTTTTTTTAAAAATTATATTTTTAATATCAAATTTCACTTGATTATTTAACGTTCTGTTAAACCTAAACCAACGATTCTACTTAGCCAATTCACAAATTTAAATATTTTTAACATAAACCAATTTAAATTAACTAAAAATCATAAATAATTTCAGAAAAAATATACTCGGATGCTTGCACTGGAATTTAAATTAACTAACAAATCGTAAAACTAACTTGTGCTTATTTTTATTAGTAATAATATTATTGTTGTTACTACAATATCTTCAACAAGAGTACAAGACCATGACACAAATACTTGTAATATTGGTACAAAGGCAATAGATGATGTTTCTCATTTTTTTATTTAATTTGGATTTCTTAAGTTATGCGCGAAATTTAGCTTTATAATCACTCCAAAGTTGATCAACCGTCTTCCCTAGTATGTCAACAAAGAAGTGATCACTATAGCCATTTCTCATTTTCTTGTTAAGTTCTGCCACGAACCCATTTCTCAAACTGTTGCAATAATCAAGAAATTGAGCGGTTACATCGTAGACTTGGTCCCAACGATTGCCCTGGCCAGGTTTCACCCAGTGGCTTGACCCAAGACCAGCTTTGAGCCTCACATAATTAGCAATTCCTTCAATTAATCCTCCAGGAGCCCCACTGTTCCCATTCCACTGCCATACGTGAGTGGCTTTGTGGTATAATACTCCAGTGATCTCGATCTCTCCTAACATTCCCAGAGTAACCTTGGATGTACCTGCAAATGCATATTTAACATTTGAGTAATGAGTACTATTACTTAATTATGTATATACATATATATCTCATATATGACTCACAATCCCAAAAAGACATTATATAGGTTTTTCATATACGTGAAAACAGAGAAGTTGGACCAAGTCAGTTGGAAAATTTAAAAGGATGATAATATAAAAGCCGCTAGAGTGGGAAAATGAAAATTTCCAATTACTTTATGAGTAGGTCAAGTAATTAATGTTTCTTGTAGTTAACCAAAAAAAAAAATGTGTCTTGTAGAATGTAGCTAATACTCCTAATATATCTTCTAGGACCCCATCATTTCCATTCCCATTGCCAAATTTTTGCATATCAAGATTAAAAAGAGATTTTATTGGTTCAACAATAGCTATTTTGGGATATACAATCATACTTGTCCACTTTATGAAATCAATGAATAATTTTACACTTAATTCCTAATTTACAGTTTACACTTTATACTTATCATTAATTATAGTCATTTCTCTAGACATTGTATTTATTATATTCAAAGAGAGATATAGTAAAACTACCTTTTTATTTATAATTTCTTAAAAAATGTGTAAAATCAATAGTGGACTGTAATGATCCTCCAGGTCATTTTTGCCTTAATGCCTCCTTTTCGTCGTTTAGAGTGTTCCTATAGCGACCCCAAGTCATTTATGACTTGATGGCACTAACTGTTCGATCGTCTGGTCGTTCGTTTGGGTTTTATGCATGTTTCCCTGTTTTGGAGCTTTCGAAACTTAAATAGTTGACTTTAGTCACAACGTCAGGTGAATGACCTCAGAATGGAATTCTGACGGTTTCATCAGCTTCAGAATGACCAAATTAGGTTAGTAGCATGGTTGGCACGAGTATCGAGGCCTTCGGTGCTAGTTTGGACCATTAGACGTTTTAGCCTATGAAATTTGGCCTAAGGTTAACTTTGGTCAATATTCTTGGAAAACACGCTCAGATGAAAATTCCGTCAGTGCGGTTAGTTCTGCAATGTCGAGTTTGGTCTAGAATGACCTTTCGTTCGCTTCCCAAAGCTTCCGATCTAATCCCGAGGCCCGTTGTGGAATTGGGCTAAAAATGGCATTTGGGTGTAGAATCCACTTTCAGTCAAAATAACCTCGTATGGAAATTCCGACTACGCCATTGAGTTTGGAACGTCGAATTTAGTGGCGTAGCATAGTCCATTTGTGCACACAGGGCTCCGAATGAATCCCGAACACCCCATCGGAGACTTCAACGATAGAAATAATTTGTTGGTGCGCTGGTGCACCCTCGCCTATAAGACAGTCATTTTCAGCTTTTCTTCTAAATTTCAAAGTTGAACATCTTGAGCTATAGAGCTCCAAATTGGGTGATTCAAGAGGCTAGGTTGTGAGATTTTTTGAGGAGAATGCGTTGGTGAGCTCGGAAGCTGCTTTGGGACCTTCGTTTGAGGCAAATTCTTGCTTTCACCTGCTGCCATGGCTACTTTATGAACTCAATTTGTGGGATATTTTGGGACTTGATTTCTCCCTCATTCTAAGTCCAAATTTGATGATTCCAATGGCTATTTTGAGTGGTTTTTCGAGGAGAACATCGTGGTATCGTCGGAATTCACTGTAAGCCTCCTGTTTCTTGTAAAATTTACTGATTTCAGCTGCTGTCTCATTTCTAGTTCTTGAGAAAATCTGGGTTTTGGTTGCATGTTGGTATTGTGATGTTTTCGAGTGCCGAATTGTGTCCCATTTTGGGACATGAGCTCGGGGAACTGATTAGGACCTATTTTTGAGGTTTATTCCGGAATTTCCAGTGCGGGTCCACTTTCTCCATTTTGACCCCGAAATTGGTTTGTCTCTGTTTCTTGCGATTTTAGTGTCAAAATGACCGTAATAACGTTGTCGTTCTATTTTTGATAGTGTGGCAGTGTCTCGAGGCCGTTCGGAAAGGGAAACCTCCAGAGAAGTGATTTTAGAGCGCGCGTGATCGGCCTATAGGTAGGCTACGGCTTCCCTCTCCTAGATTGAGCTCGAGAATGTAAATGCATGTTGATAAGGTAGTTATTGAATCATGCATAGGTGTTTAGAAATCATGTTTTCAGCCTATTTCAAGAATTATCGGGTAATTGTAAGCATGATATGTGTTATTAATTGACCCTCTTTGCTATGTGGAGTACTTGTATGTTTGATTACTTTTTATTTGAAGCATTTTGAGCCTTAGTTTAGGTTTGACTAGGGCTTGCCTTAGAAATGCATGATTCGAAACCGATAGGCCTTAGTTTTTCCCCGACGTCGCTCGGCCAGCTTAGATCCCTGTAGACTGGTGTAGCAGACTTGAGTCTGATAGTTTAGGCCTTAGTTAGGTGATACACTTGCTTCGATGATAGTTATCCTTATTTCTCTGATACTACGGCTTCACGAGTTACATCGGCGACACTGGGTTCCGCTCCGCGATTTGAAGTTGGTTTTTGATTCAGTTCCAAGGACTTACATTGATTGGCTAAGTGTGGACGGTGTTCCACGAACACTTATGATTATGGATCGATTGGGACTCTTTCAGCAGCCACATTGGCTCCTTTGTCGGGCATCCAGATCTAAGCTTCAGCCTCTACCTCGTTGATATTTTCGAAGAGCATTCGGTTCAAGGTCCAGACTGGATCACACGGATACTTATATAGAGCATCCGGTTAGAGGTCTGGCCTCAGTTACTTGATATTTGTGATTGGTTACTTGGATACTTATATCGAGAATTCGGTTAGAGGTCCGGCCTAAGTTACTTGATACTTGTGATTGATTACTAGGATACTTAAATAGAGCATCCGGTTAGAAGTCCGACCTTAATTACTTGATACTTGTGATTTGTTACTTGGATACTTATATAGAGCATCTGATTAGAGGTCCGACCTCAGTTACTTGATACTTGTGATTGGTTACTTGGGTACTTCTGGTAGGCATCTGGTTCGAGGTCCAACCTCCGTACTGTCAGATTCTACTAATTGGGGTTGAGGTTCTAGTTCGATATTCTCCGGTCTTAGGTTCTCAGATATAGTTCTCTTTAGTTATAGTTATTATGTGTACTCGTCGGGCTTATGGGGGTCCGTTCGAGTTTTTATTTAAATTTGTGCACTAGTGTACCTTCTAGGCTTATGGGGTCCAATTAGGTGTAGTTAGCATATAGATTACTTTAGTTAGTTCTTTCTACACTCTTGTGCATTCCATTGTTTACTTAGACTTCCGTTCTTGACCTCTGTTTGTGCTATTCCTTCTTTTCATATTGCCTTTACTTTTCAAGTTCAGTCGAACTATGATGCCTACTAGGTACATGTTGTTTTGGTACTCATACTACACTCTGCATCTATTTTCGTGATGCAGAACCGAGCCAGTAGCAACTAACATCCGGAGGTGAGGGTGAGCACAGCGTCCTGATCATTGTCGCCTCCTTCTGTACATATATTTTGTGGCTTGTCTTTTATACTTGTGATAGGTCCTTTGTAGTTGGTCCACTTCTGGGACTTGTATTCTTAGTATGGCTATGTACTTGTGACTTCTAGGTTCTGGGTTGGCTTACCTACTGGTGGGATATAGTAGGTGCCATCACGGCTCGAGGAATCGGGTCGTGACATGGACAGATGGAGTAAAACAAATTACTCTCGTCCCAAGACTAAATATAGGGTTGTGTTATTTTTCTTAAAACCGATTAAAAAGAGTATACTGCATAAATTAGGATAAGTATAGTATTATGTTGTTCTTAATATTAACTACTCATATTTTTCAAATTATTTCTCAAATCTATTGTGATTATATATCAATTAATATAAATATATATATATATATATATATACACTTCATTTATTATTTTAAGGGAGTATAAGGTCCATAATGAGCAAGTAAAAATAAACGAAAAGAATAATAACCTATAGAGATTGATGCAATACATATAAACTAGTAGTAATACTTTATTGTGGGACACAAATTTATGTGCAAACAAATCACTAAATTACAATAAATAGTAAGTCCGAATTTATAATTTTAAGAATATAATAAGTTTGATATTAAAAAAAATTAATAATTGAACTCAAAAAAGGAAGTCAACAAGTCCACCACGATTGAGTCCAAAATACAAACAAGGACTTGCCTTAAAAAATATTTAAATATAGACTGGCAATTCTTTGAAAAGTGGGTGTAACAAAATAATTATTAATTGAATATAATAGTAAAATGATTTATTGATTTATTTTCATTGTCCTATAATTATATGTTCTTAATTATAGTAAGTTATAGCCAATGCGCTTTAGCCGGCCGAAAGATTATGTAATTCTTATTTTAGTGAAGCAAAATGCATTTATCAAAAATGGCCAAATAGTTAGATTGTTTATTTGTTTGATTTATAAATTAAATAAGTGATTGAGTATTTAATTATCAATCCATATTATTTTTCATAAAATATGAAGAGTTGGTGGCCTAGATGGTCACTCAAGTTATGGTTAATGTTTAATGGATTGAATTTGAATGATGGTTATTTTGTGTAGTTAATGGATTGAATATGAAGAGTTGGTGGCCTACACAAAGTCGTTCAACTTTGTGTAGTTAGTTTTGATGGTTATTTTAGTTGAAAATATAATTTTAGGTACCTATTTAATGACGTGATAATTATATATTTTAGAAAAAAATATTTCAAAAATTGAAATCAACATGTAAATTTATTTAGAACCCAACCTATCCTAAACTCGACCAATTCTTGACCCGACCTGCTAATGGGTTAATTATATAAGAGCTCATTTTAATAACATTTAATACCATTTTTTTCCGCTTTTTTTGATTAAATACGAATACATTATACCCTCGATGTACATATGAGCTAATTGGAAATGACTTTTAACTTGAGACTAAAATAACGCAATTGCTGAAATAATCAACAAATTAGCCAATTAAGGAACTACTCATCGAGAGGTAGCCATATTGCTAAGCATTATATAATGTGTTATTTAACTTAGCTTCAGTTAACATTAATGTCCTTCAATTTTGGGTGTATCATAAGCATTTAAATTTGTATAAAATTAAACAAGTAATCACATGTATCTTACATGACATTTATAATATGCGTCTTGTATGGCATAAAAACAAATTAGTTATGTATCTCATGCGAATTGTCATGTAGGACGTGTGTGTCTACTTGTTCAACTTTATACAAGTTTAAGTATCACTTGTGCACACTCAAAGTTGAAGGGCATAGATGTCAACTGAAGTCAAGTCAAATGACATATTTATATATTATGCCTAACTTTGAACTTTAAATGATTAGCATACATATATACTACTTAGTTTCTTGAAATTAATTGGTGCATTTTTGTTCTTATGAAATTAATATTACCTAAATCTTTATATATAGTTTATTGTTAGAAATCCATTATTTTGAATTTGAAAGAATATCGTATCAGGAACGAGATTTGTGCACCAGTTAACAACAACGGAAGATCAATGAAATCCTTTTCAAGAATTGCTCCAAGCCAATTTTGAATCTCTAGGAAATAAGGTAATTGATTCACAAACTAAGTGTCAATTTGTCAGTATATGTTTATCTGAAGAAAGAAATGTGTATTCCTCTTTCAACCCTTTAGTTTTTTGTTCTTACGTTCTCTTTTCTCGTATTTCCTCTCTCCTGATAAGAGTAAAAAACAATCTTAAAATAGGGAGTGAAAGTGGTTCATCAGTTACCCTGTAAATGTTCCTACTTCTTTTTTCAAAATTATATTTTTTATTTCAGAATCTTTATCGGGTTGGGTCGGGTCCACATGGGTGACCCATGACCCAAAACATATATCTCCCGCTTGGCACATGGTGTAGAAGACCCAAGTTAATACAACATCAACTAGACACATAAATCATACTATTAATAGTTCGTGCGACTCGTGAGCATCAAGAGCTTACCTATAGGGTTTTACTAGCCCTACACATGAATTCAATCTCATTTGGAAAGAATTCACTACTAATATGAGGATATCATTACTCACAATACCCAGACTTCATTTGCTACTTCAATAGTTACTTATTCGATCCCTCATCCTCTTAAAGAAGTGAACTCGAGTTAATGTTTAACTTTATATACACAATTACACTCGACTGTAATAGTCGGCTTGTGTATACAAGTTAAATTGTTCATTTTAATCATCTTCCCTTTCTAGTCGAATCTATATATTCCATATCAACGGCTTTCCTAGACATGCACTACATTGCCAAATCACTCATGGATATTAGTAACATGCTAAAATAGCAACACCGATTGAAACTTCAAGAAACAGTAAAAGGTCAAAAGGTATTTCAATGAAAAGTTAATATAACTTTTCGAGGTCTCACACAGTGAAGAAGCAGGGAACCATTCATTCATTAACCCATTGATCATTTAACACTCGTAGTTTGAGACACAATATACGATGTTTACACCTTATACTGGTGCACGTATCTCATGCTTTCAATTATTCAACATCATACAGACTTTGGTCTAAACACCTCTAGGTGTTTAACTCGAGTTTCTCTCTTTAGTGATCCTCAAACTCATTTTCTTAGAGACACTCTTGTCTGGTTTATAAAATAAGTCATAATATGGTAGTGAAAATCATTTTTTCATGTTCTCTGACGTAAGATGCAATTGCTCGTATGAGAGAGCCAATCTCGAGATTTGTCTAACACACTCTTTATTTTTAAAACATTATAACATTCATATGAGATATGAATATAAATTCAATAGTCTTATGTTGATGATAAAATGACAACAACTAAGTTGTTTTACAATACATAAAAATTATCATATCCTACGCAAACCTAGAACCTTAACATGTTTCTCAAATAAGTCTCTAGATATTGCCTTTGTAGAAGAATCAACTATCATTTCACATGTAGGAATGTATTGTAAATTTATTTCTCCAATTGCTAATATGTCTCTCACAAAGTTAAACTTGATGTCAATGTGTTTGCTCTTGTTGTGATACTTAGGATCCTTCATGTATGCAATAGCTGCTTGACTGTCACAATATAGAATCATGGGGCCTTTAGAATTCTTTGCAATATTCAAATGCTCAAAGAATATCTTTAACCAAACAACTTCTTATACCGCAGACGCACAAACCACAAATTCAAATTCCATGGTTGAGAGAGTTGTGCAAGTTTATTTCTTACTTTTCCATGAAATAGCACCATCGTTAAGTAAGAAAGCATAATCGGATGTTGATTTTCTATCATTCCAGTCACCAGCCCAATCAACATCTATATAACCTTTTATGAATCAATCTGATGCACTATAACATAGTGAATGATCTGCAGTTCCCTTCAAGTATCAGAATATTCTCTTTACTTCTTTTCAATGATCTCTTCCAAGATTGGATTGATATCGGTTAATTAGAGTTATGGAATGACAAATTTCTGGGTGATTACACATCATATCATACATCAAACTCCTGACAACACTAGAATACGAAACTCGGGACACGTCTTCCTTATTTCACTTTTTGGACATATTTCAAGTGTTAAAGTTTCACCTCTTGCTATAGGATTATCCATGAATTTGCAACTATTCATTCGAAAGCATTCCAATATTTTATTTATGTAAGTTTCTTGAGATAAACTCAACAATTTCTTGGAACGCTCTATTTGGATTTTAACACTCAATTTATAGTCCTCTTTGATGAGTCCACAAATTGGACTCATTTAGGGCTTTATTTTGATAGAAATAGTGTTCTCAATGGTTATTTTGTCTCAATATCTGATGAAAACTCTTAAGTTTCAAGTATTTGAAATTTTAGTGGAAACATGGACACTTAGGCACAAAAAGGAACAAAAAGGCTGAAAAGAACGAAGAAGCTGAAGCCTGAGCCTCGCCAATTATACTTTGCGATTCGCCGAAGGGACGCACTCCGCCCTTTGTTCCAATACGCGAAGCCCTAAATGAGAAGGATAAAAAGGCGATGAAAGGAGCAGTCGGCGCTTCGCCGAATAGTTCAACGAAGCAGTACTATACCGCCCAATGGTCCAGAACGTGAAGATGCTGAAGGGAAGCACAAAACGGTGATGAAACAGAAGAAGGGCGAGTCGCTGAGTTATTCGACGGCCTCGACTAACCTCGCCGAGCGATCCGCCAACACTAATTTCTGAAGTCTATAAATACTAAACTCTTTATTAATTTTAGGGGAGTCGAATTATTATTATAATTTTCACAATAGAATAGTACTTTTTTGGGATATTTTTTCTCAAGTTTGGAGAGGGTTTTTTGGGAGACTTGAAGAAAGAAGANGGGTAAGGCGTAGGCTGGCCTTCATGCGGCAAATGGGTGTCCGAGAGGAACCCATTTGAAACGGGGTAAGTTGCCCGAGAGGGAACTTATTTCCATCTAAAGCTTAGTCTAGTCACTATTATCATGCAAATTTTTCTATCGAAAGCATGTACCCAACGATTTATCTCAACTTGTATTGCGGTCACATCCCAAGAACTTTTCCCCATACTTGATTTTCTTGTTATTTTTGTTGTTTTTACTACTTGTGACAAAGCCCCCATTTGATATTTGACACTTTTGTGTCACCCCCTTTAATTTACTATGTTTTTGTTCGTTAATGTCTTTAGCTACGACTAGTTAGAGCTAAATTTATTTTCTATCAATTCTCAAAACCACTCCCTTGGGACACGACCTCAACTTTTAGTTGGGTTACTATATTATCAACGATCGTAGACACTCGTACCGTAGGTTAGTGTCATTGGTCACGATAAGCATCACGTTTCACCTGAATTTTTCATATCAAAGGATTTTGAAAGCCACGACTTGATGGTTTTCACATACTTCAAATTTTTTCCAGTTAATAAAATATCATCTACGTAAAGAGAAAGAATCACAAATTTACCATTGGACTTTTCTTACATAGATGCAATGGTCTTCATCGATCACGATGAAATCAAATGATATTACCTCCTTATGAAATCTCAAGTACCACTGTTTTCAATTTACATTCTTTCCTTGGCCTTTAACAACAAAATCTACCGGTTGTTCCATGTAGATTTCCTCTTTAATTCTTCATTGGGAAAAGCGGACTTCATGTCCATTTGATGTAATTCTATATCTAAACGTGCAACAATAGCTTAAAGTAATCATATGGAGGTAAACTTCACAACTGGTGAAAAAATTTTCTCATAGTCTATTCCAACTTCTTGAGTAAAACCTTTTGCCACCAATCGTGCTTTGTGTCATTCTATTGACGTATCAGATTTGCATTTAACTTTGAGAATCTATTTATTCTCAACAACTTTACGTTCTTTAAGAAGGTCAACTAGATCTCAGACTTTGTTGGTTTCATAGACTTTAATTTTTATTTCATCGTTTTTACCCATTCATCCCTTTTAGGGCTCGATAAGGCCTCAATTACAAAATTAGGTTCATCCAATACTATAGGAGATACCAAGAAAACATAATCATCAATCTCATAAGATCGTTTAGGTACACTTTTTATTGCACTCTTATGTAATTGAAGTTTAGATTCATCTATGAGATTTAGAGATTCATAACTCCCACTTGGATCAGGAATCATTTCTTAATCCATTGAGTTATTGAGTATGTTTGATGACATTACCTGATCTTCTTAATTCAACATTTCGTAGAGAGGCTCAACTTCTCTATTTCACCTTTTTTGAGAAAATTATTTTCTAAAAACCTGACACCTTGTGATACAATTTCAGTAATACTTCCAGGAACAAGATTTATGCACCTGTTAACAATAGTGGAAGATCAACAAAATCCTTTTGAAGAATTGCTCCAAGCCAAACTTTGAATCTCTAGGAAACAAAGTAATTGATTCACAAACTAAGTGTCAATTTGTTAGTATATGTTTATCTGAAGAGAGAAACTTTAATTCCTCTTTCAACCCTTTCATTTTCTGTTTCTATGTTCTCTCTTTCTTTTTTTTCTTCTCTCTTGATAAGAGTGAAAAACAATCTTAAAATAAGGATCGAAAGTGGTTCATCAGTTACCCCATAATTGTTCCCACTATTTTTTAAAAGAAAAATATATTTATCTATATTTCAGAAACTTTATCGGGTTGGGTAGGATCAGATCGGATCGACGTGGGCGACCCATGACCCAAAACTTAAAGAATTAGTTGATTGTCCATTTACTTAGACATGAGTACTTATATCTATTTATATACATGCTTTCTAGGTTCAATGAGTCATTTTGAAGAAGAATGTATTTATCAATTATGACATTTACGATGATAAATTTTGAAGTGATTTCTCAACTTGTGAATATGCTTGTCATTCACCTATGAAAGATACTTGAAGACATTTGAATAAGATGGTCTCAACATTCTACTATCTATAACTCTTGTCTGTATTTCTTGTCCTATATTACTCAACTTTTATAACATGTTGTCAGCATAAAATTCATAAATTAAAGATAAAGTTAACTCGACAATTAGATCATGGAGGTGGTGAGTTTCTCTTATTTGTTGTTGGTTGATTTATAAAATTTTAATTTTCTAAATATAACTTGTTATCAGTACTGCTGACCATCTTTCACCACTTAAGCACATATAACAAGGCTAATGCCTCTACTATATCTAGCCTCAATTAATCGCTAATTGTTCTCATGGATTTTGAATTACAAGTTGATCATTCTAAATTATTTTAAGTGTCAATGGTAGAATTTTTTTAAATGGAGTATGTTATTTTCTATTGCATAATTTTAGATGAATGGTTTTGTAAATCTCTTATTATCAGCGGGTTACCAATACTCTCTCTGTTTATTTTTACTTGTCACTGTTTGACTTGACACACCCATTAAGAAAATAATTATTTATGTCACACCCCGATCCTAAACCCTGGAGGTGGCCGGCACTCGAGAACCATTGTTGATCCCCAAGTGAACCCTTGGTCTGGGTCACTACTCAGCGGAAGAATTACTCAAGAATATAGGAACTTCAAAATCAAACTCAAGAACGAATTCATGGATACAAGTTTACATATTGGCGTGAGGGCGAACAAACCCAACACTATGAAAGCTTACATACCTCGAAAGATCTAAGTTCTTTGGTGAAAATCCTCAAACTCAAATGAACGTTTGAACTTTCTTCTTTCTCTCCTCTTGAACTCTTCTCAAAAACCCTAAGTGTGTTTTGGAATTGCTAAAACTGGCTCCAATCAGTTTAGACCCCTAAAAAATTAACAAAAATGAGCTAGGCTAGTGGTGGTAAGGAAAACACCAAAATACCCCCTCCTTAAAATGGATGAACTGCCTTACCTAGACAGGCTGCACTCAAATAGGCATATCGCATTCATCCCAACTCAAAATTTAGAAAACTCGGCGGCATTGGAAAGAGGACTCAAAGACCTTCGATTTGATACCTCATGGGCCACCTAACTCATCATGTGCTGAAAGTTATGGTCGTTGGAATTTGACCCAAAACTCACAAATTTGAAGATTCAATTGTACCAATTTCAATTTAGCTTTTTCTAAATTTAGCTCTTTCTAAGACCGAGGTGTTACAATTTATATAGGTATTTTATCATACTATCCCTACTAGTTAATGTTTAGTATTGGATCTTCAAAAATGATATGGAGAATAATATTTAATGTTAGGGGTAAAACATAGAAAAAATAATTGTATTTTATTGCTATGTCAAAAGTGACACGTAAAAATGAAAATCTATTATAGGAATAAGTGACAAGTAAATGTAAACGCAGTGAGTAACATGTTTTCCCTTTTTCCTCTCTTTGACCTTTTAAAAAAAGAAAGTTTGTAACTATAAAAGGTCGTAATATTTTAATGATTCAAAAATGAATTACGGCGCACTTTGGTGTATTACATCATTTGTTGAGGGTGAGACAATGAATTTAATGTAAATTTCTATGGCACGCGTAATTATATTTTGGTTTGATAATTAACATAAGTTAAATCCTAAAGATAAGAAAGTTACCTAGTTGTAACATCTTGCAATTTGAAATAACTAGGAAGAAGTCAATAATTGGAAATAGTCATTTTTGGAAAGAATGAAAATCTGGAAATTTTGTTAAGTTAGAATAAGTTGAGTTTTGGTCAACTTCAAATAGCCATAACTCCTAGCTCAGATGATTTATGTGTATTTCCAGATATTGTTGGAAATCTCTTGCAATGATCTTTCCAACGCCTCCGAGTTTGCGTGATTCCGAGTTCGTATGAGTAAGTTATGCCTTTGGAAGTTGGGCAGTTGGGTTAAGGAAAGTCTAATCCGAATTTTGGAAGGGTAATTTAGTCTTTTCCTTACCTAATTATTCTAATTCATTTTTAGGAGTTTAATTGGGGTAAATTCATATTTTAGTCGGTTTAGAAAAGTGAATTTTACGCTAGGGCTTGGAGAAGAGGAGAAAAGAGAAGAACGTTCAAGATTCGTCGATTTCATCAAGGATAGCTTGTGGATTTCATCGGGGGTGATCCCTAAAAGGTATGTGAGATCACATAGCATTGGTTTAGTTCACCCACGCACCAACCATGATTAAATTCAGCGAATTTAAGTCTTTGAAAGTTTAGAAATTGGGTTCTTGACGAACATTGTTGAAAGTTTCGTTTGAATTTCTTGTGGGTTGTGTTGTTGGAGTTTCTTGCGATTTGATTCATGTTTCTGGGTGAAATTTCAGTTTGAATCTATCATATATTGAGGGTATAAATGATTCTAAGTGTTCGGGGAAGGAACAATTGAAGTTTAGAGGTTTTAGAGATGAAAAACGGAGAAGAAAAGTCGTCAAACACCTGTGGATAAGGGAGGGGCGTCGCGCCAACCATTGCGCCCCAAAAGGGTCTCTGAATCTTAACCCTTAGGGTGTCGCCCCAACCAGCGCGCCCCAGACCAGTCCCTGAATGTTGAGGGCTGTCTCCCCGCACCTCTCAGAGCGCCAGGGACGCCAGTTCTCCCCATTTTTTCCCCACCTTTTTGTACTTGTTCCTTAGCAATGTACCTATGTTTTCTAGTTGATTCCAACACTCTAAGGTACATCCAAACATCATGAGATCATCCATAAACATGAGATCATGTACCTTGAATCCATAATCCAATTCAAGAAAAGTTAAGATCAAAGTCAAGAGATGTTAAGAGTTAAGTCTAGAAGTTAAGAAGCAAGCCAAAGCAAAGTTTATAAAGTTTTCAAAAGTCTTTAACAAACATTTTAACCTTGTTTTAAGACTCAAGTTTCAAGTTAATCAAAGAGTGAGTTCATTTCTCAAAAAGCTATAAGGGAACTAAGTATTCCCAAGAGTTTTAAATGTTTTTTACATTTGAATAAGAAAGGGAAACATCGATTTCCAAGAGAGCTTTTAAGCTAAAATTTTGAGTAATTATCTCAAAAAAAAAGAAAGAAGTTTTGATTTTTAAATCATATGAGCTAAGTATATTTTGAGAGTAGTATTGAGCACCGATATGGGGATGCGAGTTCATACTAACTCAAGTCTCCATAAACCATTTAGCCATCATGGGTAGTAAAGGGTCATACTTTTTAGATGACTCCTTAAGATGCTTTTAGCATAGACTAGTGAATCCACTAAGTTAAGCGTTCTATATGACGGCAAAGTATAGGACAGTTCTAGCAGCGTGGGAAAGACGTTGTATCACCACTTGGGCTCATAGTGGTAGTTGTCGGTTAGAGAATCTCCCACAGAAACTACATTACTTTGTTATATGAGTAAAGTTGGGTTTGTTATTGCATTTTCTTTGATGAACTAAGTTGCTTTTACTGTTTTATAAAGTTTTTCATATATTGCATGTGTCTTATTGCTTTATTATGAGTTGAATTATTCATGAGTTGAGAAGAGTCAAGGTAAGTGTTTCTTCCAGAATCTTTTCAATCATATGTATTGTTTAGCTTTCCAACTCGCATTCTCGTATATTTAATGTACTGATGTCAGTTGGCCTGCATCTTATTGTGATGTAGACGCAGGTAACCAGGATCAGCATCCAGTGCCTCGTTGATCCAGTTTGAGCACTCAGAGTCTTGTGGTGAGCCTCCTTGCTTCCGAAGGGTCCCTTTATTGCTTTCAGTTTTATTATTAGCTCATTAGGATGTCGTGGGCCTGTCCCGACATCCATCTCAGTTGTTTAGAGGCTTCATAGACAGACAGTCAATTAGTTAAATTCATTTGTCACTACTTTATTATTGGCTTATGTTTTTGAGACTTGAGGTTGCCATTTTGGCTAAGTTTGAATGCTTATTTAAAGACATTCTAAGTTATTTCATCAGTTCCTTTTTAGACTATTTCTTGTGTTTAAGTCTTCCGCTGAGTAAGTAAGTCAGGCCAAGTGTTCTCTTGGGGCCAGCAATGGTTCTCGAGTGCCAGCCACGTCCAGGATGTAGGCTCAGGGCGTGACACTAGTAACTTTAAACCACCCATAAAGGTGGGAAAGGGAAGTTACCTAATAACTTCCAACAACCCATAAAGGTAGAAGTTACCAGGTAGTTTTAAAACTACCCACCATCTCCACAACTCACGATGACGGAAAGTGGAATTAACGTTCAAAAACTCTCTAGATTAAAAGGGTCCTCTCTTTGCCATAAAGTATAGTTTTATCCATCAAATTTATTCATAAAGTGTAAGTCAAGGGAGAGAAACAAATTCTGAAGAATAATAGAGAAAAGACTTTCGCTCAATTCAAGCAAGATTACAGAAGAACATTATGGCTGATTTGGATATGTATTATTGATTAAAGTGTGTGGGTGTGTGCGCGCGGTGTGCGTGCGTGTGTGTGGGTGTTCTACAGACGTTTCTTATTTTAATTACTATTTAAGAAAATCAACAATAGTTGAATGGTGAATTAATTATTCCTAAATTTATATTTCTCATAAAAGTATAAATATCTCTCATAATTATATTTATATATTATTACTGAAATTGAAAAATTAAATGCACTCCTCTTGGTTATACAATTTAATTGCCAAAATAGTAATATTTAAGAACAAGAAATATGTACTTGAACTAAAAACACATTCTTCTAAGTAAGTCTCTTTCGATTACCTTACTTGTTATAACTAATTATTACACTATTCGCCTCTCTCTATTACAAATAAGTGCAGATTTAATTATAACATAAAATAGATAGATGTCACTAAAATATTAACAATATATCAATACTTCAATTAACGGTATTACTTCTTCCGCTTCTCTAGGTTACAGAATTAGTAATATGTTTATACATAGTAAACAATAGATACTCCCTCCGTCCCATTTTATGTGACACCATTTCCTTTTTGGTCAGTCCCAAAAAGAATGTCACATTTCCTAATATGGTAAGCATTTTAAGGTACAATTCCTCTTTTACCCTTATTGGTCCCACTTAATTTTAAAATAATACTCCAATACATTTATGAGGAGAGAGAAAAGTGTGTCTACTTTTTAAAGGGCAATTTGGTAAACATTTCAAAGTCTTCATTTATTTCTTAAACTCCGTGCCCGGTCAAATGTTGCCACATAAAATGGGACGGAGGGAGTATATGTTAATAATAAATAAAATAATATATAACTATAAAATAAATAGAAATTAAATATATAGCTTAAGCTCATACACATAAAATTTAAAAATAATACTTACTATTATATAGAAATATCATGATCTGTCGGTTTCTCAACACAAAAGAAAATTACTCCATAATAGAAATGGTATCACTAACGAAAATATTATTCTCCATTAAATAAGAAAATAGAAGAAATATTCAAGAAGAATAATTTCACTATTTAATTAAAAGGAGGAACTAGAATAATTTTCAAAATAAGATAATTAAAAAATAGTACAAGAAGAACTTAAAGAAATATATGGATTGTTTTGTTTCTGCCCCTCTCTACTGCTTTAGCAACTTATTCCTCGTGTTATTTATAGTCATTCTCTGAAGATGGAAATCACCCTTTTTCTCTTAATTGTCCACTTGCAAGTTGAATTTTTTGACAAAATTAATATGGTAAGTCCAATACACTCCAACATTTGATAAATTTTTCTTTCTAACTTGTCTTTTGCTTTGTTTTCACTTTGGTGCTACTACATTTTTCAACTTTTGTTTTCCATATTTGCTGCATCTTTCTTTAATTTATTTCTTTCTTATTTGTTCTTTTTTCCATTTTTAGCTTGTGGGTTCCACACAATGAAAAATATGTGTCCAACTCTTTTCCATATTTGCAAAATTTCTCGTTCCTCTCTTTCATAATTCTTTAATATTTTCATTTGTGTTGGATAATTTCTTTTAAATCAGCACTTGTGTTTCTTTTGCCACATATCTACTTAGTTGATGTTTTCTTATTGTAATGCACCATTTTCTGCAAAGAAAGATTAAAAATATTAGTATTAAAATTAAATAATAACTTGGTATATATATGTTATTTTTCTCTTATTAGTATGTGTGTGAAAATCATATAGTTCTACGATCATGAATTATTGATAGGATTTCTGACTGTTTAGATTGCTTATGTTTTCACTATCTTTTAAATCTTTACATGTGGTATCAGAGCCAGATTTTAAAACTAGTGGTTTTTCATTAATATTAATGTTTCTCCTAATTTTGTGAACCCTAATTATGTAAATTAAGGATTAAAACTATCTATTAGTAGTTTACTATGATTTGTTGCCTACACTATTTCGGTATGATTTGGTGGTTTAAAGAAACTCTGTGTTTACTTGAATAATTTTATATCTTCATAAAGTTTGACAGTAAAGTGTTTAGTATTAAGGAAAATAATTATTCATTTTTATGATATATTATATTTTTGAAATTATATATAGGTGATTTGTTAATCACCAAAGTGGTCGAATCTTTATGAAGAATTAATTCTAAAATAATGATTAAACTTATATTCAATTACTCATTAATTTTGATGTCTATACCCGATATAACTCTTATGGGTAAATTGAAGTTTTGGTTATAAGATATTTATGGATCACCCAAAGGTTGATTATTTATTTTTAGAGCCATTTAACATTAAGAAAATAATTTAGATGAGTCGTTAGTTTTATTTATTTATTCCAAGAGAATAAATATTATTAATTGACACATTAAAAATTATTGAAATACGTTGAACTCACATTTAAGCATCATTAGGTCTAAAGTTGTATTTTAATGTTTCTCCCAAAGGAGGACATCAATATACATTTAAAACTACAGAACCATTTCTGAATCTAATAGTATGTGTTAAACTCATAACTCAAAGTAATAACAAATGAGTATGTTCTATTTGCACCATTTGCTCTTCATCCGCACTCTGCCTTTGTTACGACCTTTGACGGTCTTAACTTCTCATACTGGTATGAATAGATCAAATTCCATCTTGGAGTTCCAGATCTTGATGTGATGACCAACTAAACATAACATGAAAATTGATGATCTGATCTAAAAACATAGTACAAGGTCATGGAATATCTGAAAATCATAACATATGTGGAAGATATCGTTAACCGACATAAACAATGTGAGCTACAACATGAAGTTCAGTGTTCTGCTCCCACAACGAAAATAAAGTGTCCTACAAGCCAAAGTAAGGACTATGAGTCTAAGCTAAAGTAGATCCACTAGCTAAAGTATGTAAAGCTAAGTTATACGGTGGCACATAGTTCTTGGACAAAGGGATTGCTTCTAAAGGTCTCATGCCTCTACTAACCAGCGGCCTTTCATCCCTAGGTTCACTCGGTTCTAAGTGAACTCTCAACGGAAACATGCATACTCTTAGAATTCGTAAGAATTTGGTAATTCTAAATCATTCATGAAAAATGTAATAATTTGAGTAGCTCATTAAAATCATGATAATATAACATAATCTGAGAGACTTTATCTAAAAGTATCTAAATCATGATAATCATAAAAACCGAATGATATTATATTTGAAAGCATCCTTAATTCATGAAAATCTGAGTTCAAAAAGCTTGCATGTGAAAATAGCATTATTGTGATCATAAAAATACTTGCATGTCATGGGTTCATAATAATACCATTGAGATCATTAAATTATAACAAATTCATGCATTATAAGTTCAATCATGAAGAAGAAACTGAAATTCAATAAGAACTAATAAGAAATCATGAAACCCTAGAATTTAATAGGATCATAATTAAGAAATTAAGGTTTCTTTGGGACTCAATGGGTGAAGAAGGACCCATTGATGAAGCTCCCACATACCATGATAGAAATCCTAGATAAAATCTTTCAATGGAGACTTGAGATCTTAAAGCCCTATATTGCTTGAGGGAGAAGACATGAGAGAGAGGGAATTGGAATTTGGGAGAATATATGACACTACAAAAGGAACCCCAATTACCAACAAAANTTGGTAATAGTTACTATTCAACTAAACATTCATATGTAATATTACCAACTAATAATTAATATGTTGGTAAATTTAACCAATAGATTAATGATCGGTTGGTATATTACCAACTATTTTAATGATGTTAGTAATTTACTAACTACAATCTTTATTCGTCGGCAAAGTTTTCAACTAATTAGATATTGGTTGGCAAGTTTACCAACAAATTACATTTCGTTACTATTTTACCAACACATTTATATTTGGTTGGTAAATTTAGCAACACAATCTTGCCGTTGGTAAATGTTTGGTTAGTAATTCATTGGTAATATGTTAATAAATTATATAAACAATTTTTTGTCATATTTACCAACCGATATATACTTCGTTGGTAATATTACCAACAAAAGTTGTGTGTTAGTAATATTTCAGTTGGTAATCCATTAATAGAATGTTGCTAAATTTGGCGCCATTTTTTCCCGCCGTATTTACCAACTAAAATACTTAGTTAGTAAGATTTTGGTTGGTAATCTGTTAGAATTTCGTTGTTAAGTTTTAAAATATAATTCAGTTAGAAATATGTTGGTAATTTGTTAGTGGAATACTAACCAACTTAAGNCACATACCATAATAGAAATCCTAGATAAAATCCTTCAATGGAGACTTGAGATCTTAAAGCCCTATATTGCTTGAGGGAGAAGACATGAGACAGAGGGAATTGGAATTTGGGAGAATATATGAGAGTGAATGGGGGTAGTAAGGGGTTTTAGGAATCGGTTATATTCTTCAAAATAAGCCTAAATGATGTAGTATAGGTATTAAAATAGTAGGAAAAGACCCAATTAGCCCAGAAATAAAAATTGTTTAATAGGCTTAACGGGACCATCTACGGACAGTGGCAGATCCAGGATTTGATGATCGTGGGTGCTCAAGCCAAAAAAAAAATTATTTCTAGAAGCTTACAAATATTTTTATAGTTTAGTTAGTAAATGAAGTACAAAAAATAAAAAAAAAATTGAAAAACAACCGTGAAAATGAATATAAAAAAAGAGTAAAAAAACTATGAAGTTGTCATTTACTTTTTTCAACAAAAAATATAGGTTGTTATTGGGACTCGATCCCTTGCTGGAGGGGTATCAGCGATCTATGAATGACACTCCAGAACCAAAGAACCCATGAGGTGTTTTGTTCAATGGGTGCTCACGAATTTATTATAATAATTTTCCAGTATTTTCTTTATACATATATAAAGTTTTCGTCGGGATCAACGGGTGCTCGAGCACCCGAACTTCAATACGTGAGTCTGCCCCTGTCTACGGACTGTAGTTCCTTTCACAGATTGTAGAGTCCGTCTGTAGTAATCAACTGAAAATCCTAAGTTTCAGAACTCTAAACCACGAACCCCTTTTACGACCCGTATTGTCCACTCGTTGAATCCATTTACTAAAAAATCACCAAGTCTCTAAAGGATGAACTACGAAATCATTTTACGACATGTAGTCCTTTGTATGACTCATACTACCTTCTCATAGAAGCTAATGTACTAAAATTTCCCAAATCTGAAGTCTGACTCTATGAGACCCAACTACGACTCGTGGCTCCTTTCGCGAGCCGTACTATTGGCTCGTACATGACATCATGAAGTTCTGAAGTTTCAGGGCTTGTTTCTATGAGCCTATCCACGACCCATATAAAAGACTACACTCCGTAATTCCTTCTGTAACAACCTGATTTCCATCGTTATAGAAAAGCCAACGGGGAAATATTTTATGCCGGAAAACTTTTTGGTAGTAACTTGAAAAATCCTACCCTAGTCCAGATTTGGACGAAATTGGAGTTAGTGAGGTCTAGGGAAATCTGGTAACAAACGAGAGGTTTAATATGGAATGTGATTACATGTGTGGATAGCTAAGACGTTAAGGAACCCGTGCGACTTTACGGAATCAAATTGGGGTGAGTAGAATTCCTGAAACTGATCTTAGCGTGAATGGGTATTTTCTGAACGTTCTGGTTTGAAAGTGTGTTGTGAAATGGGAGCTTGGAACTCAAATCTCAAGGTTCTGTCTCCGTGCAAGCCGCCAGAGCAAGGCCGTTGTGGCGGGTTGGGGGCGGCCATAGCGGCCAGTCGCGACTTAAGTCGGAAATAAACCCCAAAACGTTATTATTCTGCAACTTTCGATCTTGAGAGATAAGGAACGACCCAGGGATATTTCTTAAAGGTTTTCCACCTCTTCTATCACAAAAGGTAAGGTTTTTACTCCTCGAATCCATGTTTCGATCCGTAGAACTTAGTTTCTTGTATAATTATCAATGGGAGAGGGTTTTGATATGGGAATTATGGTGGAAGAAAGCCCTAATTTGGGTATGGGGATCAAGAGTTTGACCTAGGGTTGATATTATTGATTATGATCCGGTTAATTAGGTCTTGTTTATTGATCCTCACGTTATATTGATTGTTTGTAGACCAAGAACAAATGAAAAGAATCCGGAAAGGAAAAAATCAAGTTTCTTAGGGGATTCAAGCGTTGTTCAAGGTAGGTGATGGTTATGATTTCATGTTTTGCGTGGTGTATGTTAGTAATTGTTTCATTGTAATGCATGTATGTATGTGAATAAAGCCTATTGATCACACCTAATGTAATTGAGTATGAACGAATGATTGTGTGCCATGAATCTACACTTGATTATATGATTATAAGAATGTACATTGTGATTGTGGCTTGTTGAATGGATCAGGTGTCACTTTCCGACACAATAACTGAGATCGGATGTCATGTACCGACATATATATTGGATCGGGTGTCATATTTCGACACACTAACTTGGATCGGGTGCCACGTTCTGACGCACATATGGGATCGGGTGTCATGTTTCGACTTACTAACTTGGATCGGGTGTCACGTTTCGACTTACTAACTTAGATCGGGTGCCACGTTTCGATGCACATATGGGATCAGGTGTCACGTCCGACACACTAATTGATATCGAGTACTACATTACGGTACACTAACAGTTTGGGTATGGGTTCCATGAGAGGACCATTGAATTGGGTTCCATGAGAGGACCATTGACTTGTCATATATACTTGTTATTGAGAATGTGGAATTGAACATTGCTTCGGAAATGATAACTTATATATATATATATATATATATATAAATTATATATGCGTGTTTTACTTTGTTGTGACTGTTTATATATATTTCACTTGCTGGAATAGTCGTGTGATCCTACCATTACAATGTGGTTGTGTACTGATATTGCACTTGCTTGTTCTTTGTTGAGTACTGGGCATCTTCAGGCGGTTATTGACAGGCCTCATCTAGGAGATTCTTGATCAATCGAATTCAAGGGTGAGTCAGTTCTTCCAGGCTGCCATGAGTTCTCTTTTTTGCTCAGTCCATCTTATTCGAACCTACACAAGTACTTAGTTATTCTCTTGTTAGATGGGTTGCACCCATTTTCTTAGACTTATCGTTCGTAGATGTTTTGGTACAATGACTTTCAGGTTCTGGGAGTTGTTCTTCCACATTAGTTTGGCTAGTTTATTTAAACCTTTGGAGTTTATGGGAACTCTATATAATCTCTGCATTTAAACCTGCTTCCATATCTTTAAATGCGTAATAGCTTGGTTAAGGCTGCTTAGTTAGGTTGTAGCAATGGTTCTCCCACCGGAGGGTTAGTGTGGGTGTCAATCACGACGGTCTGGGTCGTGACACTTCCCAACTGATCAAGACACATCTACAACCTGTAAACCCATGTACGACCTGTAAACTTGCTTGTATTCCTTGAGATACTTAGCTAGATTTCTGAAGCCTCAACCACGGATGGTTTCCACGAGCTGTAATACATTCTACGGTCTGTAGCATGAGTTCATGAAGACAAAAAGTTGCAAACTTCAACTGGTTTTTTGCACATCCGTATTTTTTTGAGTTATGCACTTCGAAGGTGTTACACTTGGCGTGACCGAGGTTTCTTTGATCGTGGCGATGTTGGCCACTATGTCATAGATTGCCCCAAGTGTAGGGTTATAGCACCTCCGAGTAGAGGCGGTGCTCAGTGTCGTAGGGGTGGTCCCCCAAGTGCTTGAGAAGGTACTCAAGCAGGTAGAGCAGGTGGAAGAGTTGGACCCAGTCCAGGGAGGATGTGGGCATTTTTATGTGGTTCCTGCTAGGTCAGAGTGTAAGGCTTTAGATTAAGTGATTGCAAGTACGATCTCAGTTTGCTGTTGATCGACCTTTGCTTTATTTGATTCAGGATCTACTTATTCGTATGTATATGTTTATTTCTCTCCTCGATTAGAGTTGCATTTTGAGCCCTTGTAAATGTTGTTGCATGTATCGCCTCTCCTAGTTGATTCTTTAGTAGTGGATCTGGTTTGTAGAGTCTGTGTTGCGACAGTTCAGGAGTGCAACATGCAAACTGACTTATTTTGCTTGATATGCTTGATTTTGATGTTATTCTGGGCATAAATCGGTTATCCTCCTTATGTGTTATCCTAGATTGCTTTGCCAAGACTGTTATCTTAGTCATGGCTAGTATTTCCCCCAGTTGTGTGGTAGGGTTCTGGTAGCTGCACATCAACAGAGATTATTTTTATGTTCGGGCTCAGAGGATAGTATCTAGCGGGGTGTTCGGCCTATTTGGCTTTTATTGGTGATTTTAGCAGGGGGGGCCTATAGCTTATTTTGTTCATATGGTGCGAGAGTTTGTCTATTTCTTTCCTACTGACCTAGTTGGCCTTCACCCTGAGCATGATATTGATTTATCTATTNTTTGAGCCCTTGTAAATGTTGTTGCATGTATCGCCTCTCCTAGTTGATTCTTTAGTAGTGGATCTGGTTTGTAGAGTCTGTGTTGCGACAGTTCAGGAGTGCAACATGCAAACTGACTTATTTTGCTTGATATGCTTGATTTTGATGTTATTTTGGGCATAAATCGGTTATCCTCCTTATGTGTTATCCTAGATTGCTTTGCCAAGACTGTTATCTTAGTCATGGCTAGTATTTCCCCCGGTTGTGTGGTAGGGTTCTGGTAGCCGCACATCAACAGAGATTATTTTTATGTTCGGGCTCAGAGGATAGTATCTAGCGGGTGTTCGGCCTATTTGGCTTTTATTGGTGATTTTAGCAGGGGGGGCCTATAGCTTATTTGTTCATATGGTGCGAGAGTTTGTCTATTTCTTTCCTACTGACCTACTTGGCATTCACCCTGAGCATGATATTGATTTATCTATTAACCTTGACTCGAGCACTCATTCTATTTCTATTCCACCCTACTGTATAAAACTTGCTTATCTTAAATAGCTCAAAATTCAACTTCAAGATCTTTTGAGCAAAGGCTTTCTTAGAACGATTGTCTCACCTTAGGGTGATCCCATACTGTTTATGAAGAAGAAGGATGGGTCTATGCGTATGTGAATCAATTACAGTCAGCTCAACAGGGTGACAGTGAATAATAAGTACCATATGCCTCGTATCAATGACTTGTTTGAGCAGCTTCAGGGTGTTATGGTGTTTTCTAATATTGAGTTGAAGTCTGGTTATCATCAACAAAGAATTAGGGTGAAGGACATCTCCACCTTTAGGTGTTTTTTTACTGTGGAAAAAGTTCTCTCTGTATTACTAAGTCACCACATAAGTAATCATAACTCATAAGACTACATTCAAATACTACTTGGCACTAATACTTCATCAAAAAATTGGGCCAGTGCGCACACGGCTAACATCATCTAGTAAATGAAACAAAGATCAATAGAAAGAGTCGTGAAGGATGTCGGAGTGAAGATAGAATCAGTTATCTGTCATGCACAGCAATGGCTCTTTCTTTTCCTGTAGCAAGATATAATACATTATTCTGAGTTATCATTCCATCATTTATTGCAACTAAAATGCCTCGGCATCTAGTACTATACAAGATTCAAGGTAGCCAATTGTAGGTTAATTTTTAACTCGTACAATTGCACCACCTTAAGTTGATCAAGCCCTGTTCTAGTGGCAGCAGTGGTCTGTAACATTTTCCAGCCAGCAACAGAAAGAAGAGAATTAGACAGTGATAAGCTGAAACATAGAATGTTAGAAATTTTGGTACTGCAATACAAAAGGCAATGCTGCTGCTCTGAGATCATCTACTCATCTAATGTTCAGAAACTCAACTGATATATACAGAGTCAACAAACTAAATATCAAGTATGAGGTCTGCTCAAAAGGAGACTTCTCTCCGGACATTGCAGCAGTACTGATTTTCTGTACTTCACCAGATACAAATCACAAATGCAAGTCTTCTTGTTCGAAAACTCTCCTATCATGATGATATTTCTTCAGATTTGAAATCGTAACAACTTTATAACATCATAATGAAGTGGTAACACCCTTGGCATTAAAATACATACAGATTCAGGCCTCTGCACAAACACAACATTCCGTTCAATAGAAGCACCAGAACATATTCACGGAAGCAGATTTATTCTTGTGCAAACATCAAATAGTTCAAGTCCCTCTACATACTAGTTATTAGAATGTGAAAAAAATGGAGGCTCTGAAACGTAAAAATAAAGAGCAACAGTTGGTATTGGTGTTGGAGAGAATGGACTTGGAAGCACGAGCTTGGGATTACAGCATCAACTTGTTTGCTCATATGAAACAAAGCAAGAAAACGCCAATATGAACCTGCAGTAGTTGCTGAATTCCTTCTAGATGCAAGGTCTACTATATAACCAATAATGTTTGTCTTACTTCACATTAATGAAATACATCTAACATTAAGTTTTCTTTACTGTTACAAGTTACAACTGATAAAAGAAGGATGATAGTGATATTTTGAGTAGGCTTTGATGGGTGGCATGTGAAGTCAAGTGATCTCATTTAAGTAGCATGTGAAGACAAGGTAAGAGAATCTAGCTAGCAGTTTTACCTTCAGATTGCTTCAAGACAAGCACCACAGATCAACTACAGATTGATATTATAGGACTAATGCCAGTTGCTAGGGCATTTATGAGGGGCCTTCCTTCCAAAGACGAGTGAAAAGAACCTAATATAGTACTAAGCAAGTGCTAGTTTCACCTCTGTTTTTGATGCTTTTAGTTATAGTTCCGGTCAGTCCTGAGGTTTTCAAAGCTAGGTACTTCCTTTCGGCTCATGAGTTGTAATATATATTGTACTTTTTCAGGATGAGTGTATCCATCTTGGATGTGTTTGTAAGTGACATCATTAATGCGATCAAGATTAAGAATACAAGTGAGAATATCTGAAGACATTGAAGTTGATCATAAAATTCCTTCATTTACATCCTTCCACGCTATCTCATCCATTTCTTGTAATATTTCCACTGCCTCTTCTGTTCAAATGCCATAATCTCTCATATGANGATTTTTGAACTTAGCCAAATTTTCCAGATTCTGGACTGCCAATTTCCAGATTTTAAATTTTTCCAAAAAATGACTATTTCCAAATTTCAAGCTTCTTCATATTCATTTTTAAATTGTCGGATGTTACAATCCATCTTGGTTGTGTTTGCGATCAAGATTAAGAATACAAGTGAGAATATCTGTAGACATTGGAGTTGATCATAAAATTCCTTCATTTACATCCTTCCACACTATCTCATCCATTTCTTGAAATATTTCCATTGCCTCTTCTGTTCAAATGCCATAATCTCTCATATAACACTCAATTCCAGTCGCGATCTGACCTCTACCGTTCTCAACCTGGATCGGGAATCAAAATGTACTGGTATAAGTATGAAATCATTTTTATCGCTTCATGGTTGTAACTTAGGTAAAATAAAAAAATCTAAGTTTATTTGATGCAATTGAACGAGTATGAAATCACTCCATTCATACTCTCTCTTTTGCATAGTGAAAAACATCAGATATGCCTTTGATAACTCTGTTTCATAATAGTTGTAGAGATCTAAAAGTGCTTTGTAATGAGTGAGCTGATAAATTTGGCTAATATGCCACCTAATAAATGAAAAAGAAATGAATTTGATATCCAATAAAAAAAGATTTTGCAAAAAGTTGTTATTTGTGTATTATATTGATCATCTTTAAATACATAAGGAGGAACAAAGATTGCTACAATACAAAGGAAACTGAATAAAAAGAATCAGAAGATCACAAAAATAAGAGATATTAACGACATATGTGATAAGGTGAATTTACCACTTATTTATATGTCTTCTAACCATTAAATGAGGCTACTTCTATAGTGATTTGTGATTATTCTAGGTGGGAAGCTGCAAAATATGTTGTGTAAGGAAAGGAGTTCAAAAGGAGCAAGAGGAGGAATTGTTGTGCTGAGACCACTGTCAGGCCTCTCGCACCTGCAGGGAAAGAAACGCAACAGCAAAGAGTTCACTGTTCCACTAGAATCTCGCAACAGCGAAGGGACACCACTTCAGCAAAACTGAGGAAAAAATAACAGGACCGCTCCTACGAGATGATATTTGTGCTTTGTATTGAATATTTGTAGGTGTAGTTGCTAATTTCAGATTTGGATACTGTGTTAGATATAAACAACATTTGGGTTTTTGATTTATGTCTTGTGTTTTTTTATTTAGTTGAATACTATCTGATTATGAATCGAGTCCTTGATTATCTGATTAATCTCATGCTTTAATTGATTTCTTGTACTCAAAAAAGGCTGGGGTAATTAATCCTAAAACAGAATCTCCCCTAAACAGTGGTTACTCAAGGAACATCAAAGGTGGATAGCCTAAGGATCTGGGTGTCCAGATCAATCTTGTTCATGTTTTGCTTCTTGCTGAGAATATTCTAAAGTGGTTTATACATGTTAATTGTGTTAGGATTTGAATTTTCTATTACGATATTCTTTAACTCGTCATAAGTTACAAAAGTATATTTTATGAGTTTGCAAATGCTCTAAAACACACGGAAANACCTGCAGGGAAAGAAACGCAACAGCAAAGAGTTCACTGTTCCACTAGAATCTCGCAACAGCGAAGGGACACCACTTCAGCAAAACTGAGGAAAAAATAACAGGACCGCTCCTACGAGATGATATTTGTGCTTTGTATTGAATATTTGTAGGTGTAGTTGCTAATTTCAGATTTGGATACTGTGTTAGATATAAACAACATTTGGGTTTTTGATTTATGTCTTGTGTTTTTTTATTTAGTTGAATACTATCTGATTATGAATCGAGTCCTTGATTATCTAATTAATCTCATGCTTTAATTGATTTCTTGTTCTCAAAAAAGGCTGGGGTAATTAATCCTAAAACAGAATCTCCCCTAAACAGTGATTACTCAAGGAACATCAAAGGTGGATAGCCTAAGGATCTGGGTGTCCAGATCAATCTTGTTCATGTTTTGCTTCTTGCTGAGAATATTCTAAAGTGGTTTATACGTGTTAATTGTGTTAGGATTTGAATTTTCTATTACGATATTCTTTAACTCGTCATAAGTTACAAAAGTATATTTTATGAGTTTGCAAATGCTCTAAAACACACGGAAATGACTTAAAATTTTAAATTGAAGTGTTTAAACTTTTTTTTTAATAACCGGGAAATTCGTTTGTGACCCGCCGCCCTTTGGACCAATCATAGTCTTCTAAGCTCGGTGGATAATGGGCCCACCCCTCTACCCTTCTCCACTTAAAAACCGGGCTTCGCTTTGCATGGTGTGGGGTTTGAACCTGCGACCTAAACCACAAATCCTCCACCTTTTGCCACGAGCTAGACCTTGGGGGGATGTTTAAACTTTTTTATACATTAATATGAGTAAGAAAATAAATATTTCCGTATTGTTAAAGCTAACAGTGGAAGGTTGTTTATTAAGCATGTCTACATTAGGAAATATACATAGTTGAATAAGAGCAAATTTAGAAAATATACAAATACAATCAAAAAAAAAAAAAATTATCCCAAAAACTATCATCAATTTACATATTAACTTTGCTAAAACATATATCACAATAAATTTTTTCCAATGATTCAGTAAAATAAATTATACTAAAAAATATGTCATCTGCAATTACATTAGTTACAGATTTTGACAAAGCTACAATGAACAAAAAAAGAATTTTAACTAATATTATGATTTGGGTCAAATCCTACCAAATAAGGGATCATCATAAATATTTTTACTTTTTGGTTATTGAGTTCATTTTTCATCAAATAATATAATAATTCTATCTGTATAAATACATCTTTAAAACAAAGACTCAACATCACATTTTTTTACATTCTCAAATCAAAAGTTTAGCCATGAGAAGACCTAATGGCCGCAAAAAAATTGAAATTGCGAGGATACAAAATCAAACCAACTTACAAGTGACATTCTCAAAAAGACGTGCTGGCCTATTTAAAAAGGCAAGTGAGCTCTCTACTTTGTGCGGTGCTAATGTTGCTATTGTAGCTTTTTCTCCCAGCAACAAAGTATACGCATGTGGACACCCTTCCGTCGAGTCAATTGTGGATAAATTTGTCGGAGAGAATCCTCCACCCGACACTGATGATCCTAACCCCATCATTGTAGCTCATCAAAATGCCAATATTGATGAGATCAATGAAAAGCTGAACAAGTTGGAGAGATCACTCGAAAGAGAAAGAAAACATGGACAAGCACTTCAAGCATTGAGGACAGAACCTTCAAATGAAAAACTTAGCTTTTATGACCTTAAGATCTTGTGCGAGTCCTTGGAGGCTGCGGATAAAAAAGTTGAAAAACTAGCAAGCCAACTTATGGAGTGTGGTATTGAATTTCCATATCAAACCATTGGAAGTGCGCTCGCTCCTTTAAGAGCTAGGGAAAGCATTTCGTCCGATTCCGACGAAGGGTCATCTAGATCCGGTGAATAGATTTTTCTTGCTTTATTTAAAGTTCAATAACTTAATTTGGTATTTATAGAGTTAAGTATGTCATATCGATGATTAAGTTTTTATCTTAATTTTTATCTTTCAATATGTTCATCATGGAATGGAATAAGCTTTTATTTTGGTACTTTATTCATTTGAATTACTTTGTCTTACTTTTTTTTGGTCCATTTAAAAAAGAAAGTCTTTTTACAACACTTAGTTTATAATTTTCCCATATCATGTTTAAAACCATAAGAACCGCTAACCAACAGATTTTCCACTTCTTGTTTATGGTTACCTTCCTAAGTAATAACTACTACCTAATATCGATCTAAAGAGTTTTTGTTGTCATAGATCTTGATATTATACATTAAAGGAGATACACTACATAATTTGTCCCCTGTATTTCAGAGAATCTACCCAGCAGTTTTAAAATGTTACATGTATGCAATACTAAGATTAAAAATTTTCACATCCAAATACTCTATCCACTCAACAAAGTACCCAGATCCAAACATTGTTTTCGTTGTAAGATACTGATTTCTATCAATCCCATTCAATTGAAGGAATTCAAAAACTGTGAATTCTCAATTCTCTATGACGTCAGAATGATAGTGAACCAAGACATGAAGTGTAATGCAAAAGCACGCCTTGTTTCTGGAAACTTCATGCAGTGCAAGATGAACAAGGAACAGCTTGAACTAAGAGGAAGCAGATTAATTCCTGTGCAAGCACGAATCTGGTAGTATGTGGCATTACAATAAACTGATGTAAATCCATGAAATGCTGTTGTTTACACTTTAGGCTACTGGTTCATAGCCTATATTTTCTAACATGATAGCAACTTGAGAAAAAGAAAACCAGCAATACAGTACTGTTGAAATTGCAAGCATAGATATCCTTGAAAGTACTGTTGAAATTGCAAACATAGATATCCTAGATAAAAGAAAATACAGAGGCTTTTGAATAATCTGAAGGAGATGGACGATAAAGGTGGATGATACAGAGGAACATGTTCCTGTAATACCTGTATACTACATCATCTTGTGCATCACACAATACATGAACCCTCAGTTTCGTTGCCAAAGTAAGGAGAGACAAGGCTGTCAACAAAAGTTCGAGCTTCATACGTAACAGGATTTACATCAATCAACAGATCCTTACGCCGATTCTCTTTCAGATTGTAGACAACCCATTCTTCGTCGACTTCCAATAAAACATCATCCTCATCAGTAATGGAACACAATAGCGTACTAAGAGATTCATCCAAACTCGGTTCTATAATCTCAAATTTGGTCCAAGACTCCTTAACCCCATACTCTTTCATGATCCAAAATGTAACTGTGTTTATGTCTCGGGGTAAACTGGTAGATATACAAAGACACCCTTTAAGAGTTGCAAGATTACACATAAAGCAATTATCCTGAAGATCAATAGGTCCTGGTACCTCCAAGAATTTATCAACACTTAAATCAAAAGCAGCAATTGCAGTTGAATGTTCAACAGTTCTACAAGCCAACCAATGCAAAGCCCCATTAACCAAAACCCCAGAAGCACGGTCAGTAAGTGAATGATCATAAGGAGAAACCCCAAGTGTCTCCCAATGACCCTTTCTCACAGAGTACAAATCCACATAAGTATTAGACATAAATTCATTATTCGTATCACGATAGGAAAGAGAAACCACCTTATAATCATCACTAACAATATCATACCCTAAACCATACATGTAACAGCTAGTTTTCGGAGGAAGAGCCCAATCAAAAACAGGAAATTTATGGTATTCTAAGGTAGTTGGGTTGATCAAAAATTGAACATTATCCCTATCAATCACTAAGACCAACCCATTACAAGACCCAGCTACAGAAATCCAGTTATGTGTGAGGTGCTGAAAATTAACCTTTGTTGAAATGCTATCGATGGATTCATTTTCGAGGATGTCGTGGATAAGCGTGATAGTATGAAGTTCGCTACGCCAAGTGACGATAATGAGTTTCTCTTCTTGTGTATGGGCGTGGAGGTTGAAGTGAAGTTTGATGAATTGTGGGTCTGAGAGAAAATTGCGCCAGTGCTTTGATAGGCACCTACACCGCCCAATGGACTTTACAGGGAGGCGGTAGAATATTTCACTTATGAGTTCTTCGGGTAGGTATTTACTTTTGCTCATCGCCATTGTTGGAATTTGGAGGATTTTGGAGGATTTTGTAGGGTATTTGCTCCACCTCTGATTTCAAAGAAAATGGAGAACGTGAAAGGGTCAGTTTTCCCCAGTAATTTTGCACACTAGTGAAATTACGTGCGCTTGCACATTTTTCACTTTTTTGACGCTGAAAAGTTTTTTTACTCTGTTTGGTAATGAAACAAAATTTAAAAATAATTTTTATTTTTATTTCATGGACACAATCAAATATTATTTTTCATTTTTAAAAAGAAAAAACTTTCCAGGGTCAAAACTATTAACACGTTGCCTTTTTCACAATAAATTAGGTTCTACAACAAGGCAATTCACAAAGCACAACTATTAACACGTTGCCTTTTTCATTAATCAATTTTTCATTCATTAAGATTAATCAAGTAGAACAATTGAACTATTTACTTCATTCTCATTACTCCCCTACACACATAATAAAGGGAAATACAAGATTCTACAAGTTTTACATGGTTTTAAAAAGTTTACTTGTGTAACACCTCGAACTTTGAAAAAGCAAAATAGTTGTGCAAATCACCCATCAATTTTAGTTATGGGTCAACTACGATCATTTATTTTAGCACATGAAGATATAGGTGGCTCATGACCTATCAAATTGAAGGTCTTGAGTCATTTTTCCAACACCGCCAAGTTTGCTAAATTTTGAGCTCCGAGTAAAAGGTTATGGTTGTTTGAGTAAGCCTCACCATTTAAGGCATTCCACTCGTTTTAGGAAAGGGTATTTTGGTCTTTTCCTTTTCCCACTAGGCATAGCACATTTTTCCTGACTCAATTAAGGGATCTAATCAGATTCTAAATCACCTATTCACGTTCCTAGACATTCAGGGATTTAGAGCGAGGTTTCAAGAGGAGAAAAGGGCTAAGTTCAAGTGTTCTTCAAGATTTGTGGTTTCGGCAAGAATATCGTTCTTTCCAGGTATGTAAGGCTTCTCATAGTGTTGGACTTGTTCGCACGCCATACATCTAATTCATCCATGAATATGTCCATGAAATTGTTATATTAAGAGATTTTTTAGTAGTTCTTGATTTTAGTTTCATTCTTTAACCATGGAGGCTTTGAGTTTCTTGTGTTGAGGATCTTGAGTATGAGTTGTGATTTCTTAAAAGGGATTGTATGAAATTTTTCATGTAATCATGTTGGTTTGAGAATTAAGAAGAGTTTAGGAGAAATCTCCCAATTCTAAATGAGTTTGAAGCCTAATTTAACAAAAAAAATCGTCGGGTTCGCTGGGGAGGGGTTGGGGAGCCGCGCCAACAGTGCGCTCGAAACAAGCCCAGTACTTTGGGGCCTAAGGCGGCACGCCAGCAGTGCGCCCGGATCCAATCCAATACTTTTCTGGCGCCCTACGTCTGCAATACGCCCGAAATTCACTGGGCCAGTTCTTCCTTGTTTCGTCAGGGGTGGTTCCTTTAAGTTGTATCTACGTTTCACCTCTCTATATTAACTACTAAAGACTCCTTTTACCTTTGAGAATTCCTTCATGTTCTAATTACATGTCCTAATTTACAAATTAAAATCTAAAGTGAGTTTAAGAGGAAAGTTCAAGAAGTTCTTTTTGAGTGTTTTGAGAATCTTTTGTAACCAAGTATAATTTGAACTAAGTTTTTTTGAGAAAGTAAAAATGAGTAATGAGGAGAGTTGTATTCATAATCGAGAAATAATATAAGGAAACTAAGTACTTCCAAATGTAACACTTTAACATTGAGAAAGAGGAACTTTGATTTCTAAAGAAAGAGTTTATGAGTTCGACATATTTCACTGTCTCTTTAAAAGAGTTATTTTGAGTAATTACCTCCAATTGAGAAAGAGTTATGGTTTATACATTTGAGCATGAGTTATATATTATTGAAAGTAGTATTGAGCACCGATATGGGGATGAGTTCAGACAACTCACATTCCTCATAAATCATGTATCCAACATGGGTAAAAGATCGTATTTTTTAGACGACTCCTTTTTGCTTTTAAGCATAGCTATATGGTAGTTCTAACAGTGTGGGCGAGATGTTGTATCATCAACCACTAAGGCATGACCAAGGCCACTCCTACTAGTCGTCTAAGGTTTCACGATTCGTGAAGTAGCTCGTGTGGAGGAGCCAATTTGGGGCAGCCTTAAGGAGGCTACTGCCTCACCTCCACGAGTGGCACCACGACTCGTGGTGACCACCACTGGTCGTAAAGGACCTCGTGGTCATGGGGCAGTGCCTTGGCAAGGCTTGGGCATTTTTGGCCCTTGCCCCTTTGCCCTTGTCCCTAACCCTTCTTCCTTGACGTTAACCCTCACGTTTAGCTCTAATTATGCCTACTAGTTTCCAAGGTGTTACGATAAGAGTAAAGAGTAACTTATTGTATTTGTATACACATCTTTGAGTCAATATCTTTTATTTATGAAGTTTTAAATGTGTCATCTTTTGTTATTGCTTTGTATTGTGTTGAATTGAGGTGGGTATTTCTTCTAGCCTTGTCAGTTCAATTATCTATTGCATTCGGTTCTCTTTACATGCTTGTACATTCTATGTACTGAGATCATTCGACTTGTATCTTTTCATGATGCAGATACAGGTGCTCAAGGTCATCAATAGGCGCTTCGTTGATACCACTTGAAATCCAGCTAGCTTTGGTGAGTCTCCTTGCTTTCCGGAGGGCTTCACACGTATTTCTTGCTTTGTTAAGTTGTCATAGGTTTTTTCCCGACATCTATCTTAGTGTTAGAGGCTTCATAGGTAGTAGAGGTTGAAGAGCCTATGATTATTTCCCCTTCTTGTTGAGACAGTTGATAGTAACTTAATAAGTATTTTCAGATGTTCCTTTGAGTTGAGTTTTTGTTTTAGACTTTAAAGTTTAATTATGCATTTGAAATTTCCATTTGCTTGAATAAGTCTTCTGCTAAGTAGTTAGCCAGGCCAAGGGTTCGTTTGGGGATCATCGATGGTTCTCGAGTGCCGGCCACGTCTAGGGTGTAGACTTGGCGTGACAAGTTGCTTCAATTCAATCAAAAGTCAATCCAAGACTTTGAGCATTTCCTTTTCGAACAACGTCCAAAGCCACACAATTTAATCCTACCAAGTAATCACAATAAGATTTCGAAAATAACAATACTCATACTAACGAGATTGTCGAAAGTCCAATCCGAGCATCTGAACCCCGAATGTTGACCAAACTCAACCCAAAAGCTAAAATTCACAAACTTTCAACTTAGGACCTCAAATCTTCTAGACCAATTTCCACATTTCGGAACTGATGGAATCGACACAATTCTATTTCCGAGACTCGAAACTTCAAAAGACACCAAAAATCTTTTTAACAACTTTAGCCTTTCAACTTCCAAAAATTTCATAATTCACAACTTATAAATCAAAACTCGAAACCAAATTCAAAATTCAATCATAAATAACCCGGGGTCGATATCGGGAGGGGTATCACGGTAATTTTATGAAGAATTCCAAAAATGACATTGTTGTCATTACAAGTCATCAACAGAGGCGAACCCACATGTATAGGTAGGGTGCACGTGTATCTGCTCACTTCAGAAAAAACATGTGTATATATGTATACATCTTTTGAGAAACTAGAATACAACTAACTGTGCACCTATAGAGAGCTTAGAAGTGCACCTTGGGACATTGGTTTAAGCCAATATACCCAGCCGCACGACCACTACGAGACCAGGGGCCAGTCCCGGCTAAAACTCCATTTCACTGTTCTATTATAATTTTTGAATTTAAAGGGCTTATTTTAATTGTAACATCAAAATTGCTAGATAGGAGATTCATACTCGTGACAATCCAGTATAATAAACCCACTTAACCATTGAGCTATCTCACTCAATTGTTTTTCAATTTTTTTAATAAAGTTAAAGTCTACATATTATCTTAAAGACTTTAAAATTCATATTATAGCAAAGTAAAGTTTAAGTATTAGCTTAGAGCTTATGCATGATCAATGTATTGTATGTCATTTTTTTTGTATTATTCAAGTCATTAGTGGTCAATTGAATTCGACATTTTCCTTAATCGTTATTGAAAGTTTTTTCAACGCCTAAATTATAATAATATTGATATATTAGCGCGCAATCTTTAAATTCTAGATCTGTTTCTAATAATATGTATAGATAATTAGTTCCACGAAATACACTAGAAGCAACAGCTATTGCTGCCTATTTCTCTACTAGACTAAGAAATTTGTGGGATGAGTATGATGTGCAGTGTGCTACTTCCTAGCAATTGATGAGTACCATTTTTACTCTTTCCTTTTTTTAACACAGTACGAATAAATAATTAAAGTCGACCGTCTATTTTTTAAAGGCAAATTGTATTTTTATTATCAAATTTCACTTGATTATTCAACATTCTGTTAAACTTTAACCAACGATTCTACTTGGCCAATTCACAATTTTACTAACTCTTAAGAAATTTAATAATCTAATTTTTTTCATAATGTTCATTTATGTTGTTTACAAAAGAGCAGAGTTTTTACTTACAAATTGAAAAAAAGAAATCATAAACTAAACCAAATACTTGAAGAATTTAAAGAGAGCTTACTGCTTCTATACTAAACCGAAATTTTCAGCGTAACACAAATAAATATTTTTAACATTAACCAATTTAAATTAACTAACAAATCATAAATAATTTCAACAAAAATATACTTGGATTCTTGCACTAGAATTGCTTACTTTAATTAGTCACACGAATGAAATAACTTGTAGTAAAACTAACTTGTGCTTATTTTTATTAATATTATTATTATTGTTACTACAATATCTTCAACTAGAGTACAAGACCATAACACAAATACTTGTAATATTGGTACAAAGGCAATAGATGATGTTTCTCATTTTCGATTTAATTTGGATTTCTTAAGTTATGCCCCAAATTTAGCCTTGTAATCACTCCAAAGTTGATCAACCGTCTTCCCTAGTAAGTCAACAAAGAACTGATCACTATAGCCATTTCTCATTTTCTTGTTAAGTTCTGCCACGAACCCATTTCTCAAACTGTTGCAGTAATCAAGAAATTGAGCGGTTACATCGTAGCCTTGGTCCCAACGATTGCCCTGGCCAGGTTTCACCCAGTGGCTTGGCCCAAGACCAGCTTTGAGCCTCACATAATCAGCAATTCCTTCAATTAATCCTCCGGGAGCCCCACCGTTCCCATTCCACTGCCATACGTGAGTGGCTTCGTGGTATAATACTCCAGTGATCTCTCTCCTAACATCTCCAGAGTAACCTTGGATGTACCTGCAAATGCATATTTAACATTTGAGTATAACAAGTACTATTACTTAATTATATATATACATATATACCTCATATGTCACAATATATATGACTCACAATCTCAAAAAGAATGATACATTTTTATATATATGTTATTGTTTGTTTGTTTGTTTTTTGGGAGGGGGGAGGGGGGAGGGGTATGTATTTGGAGTTTAAGACGTGCATTCACTGGTTATTTATTAAATCAATTTATGCGTACCTTGCACTAACATGAATCTCATTGTTGCTAGCGTAAGCTACTCCGTCCATGTCATCGACAAACATGCTTACTTTTGGAACATTTTTGCGGTCAGCCGGAGAATTCTGTTGGAAGATGTTCCATATGAAGGAAGTGGCAGCTACGAGTGTTTGCTGACTATATTGAGCTCCGATATCTCGGTCGAATCGGGCACCACCAGGGGTGTTTGCAGCCGTATTGGTGACAGAGTAATCTACCGCATCGATTTTTTGGGTGAATATTGCCAAGATAAATAAAGAAGAAATGAAGAAAATGTTATTAGCCATTGCTTGTTTGCTATGCTAGTGATATGGTATTATCTTATAAAAAGATGAGCATTTATATAGTATTTTAGAAGTTGGACCAAGTCAGTTGGAAAATTTAAAAGGATGATAATATAAAAGCCGCCAGAGTGGGAAAATGAAAATTTCCAATTACTTTATGAGTACGTCAAGTAATTAGTGTTTCTTGTAGTATGTAGCTAATACTCCTAATATATCCTCCACGACCCCCATCATTTCCATTCCCATTGCCAATTTTTTGCATATCAAGATTAAAAAAGTATTGAATCTGTCCGATAATAGCTATTCACTATACTATTTTGAAATGTTCAATAATACTTGTTCACTTTTTGAAATTAATGGAAAATTTTACACTTAATTTCTAATTTACCCTTATCATTAATTATAGTTATTTCTCTAGACATTATATTTATTACTCCCTCTGTCCCTAATTACTTGTCCACTTTTGAATTGACACACTTATTAAGAAATCAATTAATGACATAGTGAGTTTACCATTTTATCCCTATTAATTATGAAGTGAATGAAAAACTCTACATTTTTAAAAGTAATTAGTCATTTAATTGAGGGTATAATAGGTAAAAAAATTGTCCTTTCTTAATTTATCAAAATGGACAAGTAATTAGATACAACTATAAAAGGAAAAATGGACAAGTAATTAGGGACAGAGGGAATATATGCAAATGGTGATATAGTAAAACTATCCTTCTATTTATAGTTTCTTAAAAAATGTGCAAAATCAATGTTGGACAAATATTGTTGAACAGATGAAGCAATAAAAATTACTCTCATCCCAAGACTAAATATAAAGTTATGTTATTTTTTAAAAAAAACCAATTAAAAAGAGTATATTGCATAAATTGGGATAAGTATAGTATTGTTTTGTTCTTAATATAAACTACTCATATTTTTCAAATTATTTCTCAAATCTATTGTGATTATATATCAATAAATATAAATATTATTAAAAAAATATATGTATACACTTCATTTATTATTTTTAAGTGACCACAAAGTTCATAATGAGCTAGTAAAAATAAACGAAAAGAGTAATAAGCTAGAGAGATTGATGCAACACTGCGGTATAACATTTATATAAATTAGTAGTAATACTTTTTTGTGGAACACAAATATATGTGCAAACAAATCACTAAATTACAACAAATAGTAAGTCCGAATTCGTAATTTGAAAAATATAATAAGTTTGATATTAACAAATTTAATAAATTGAACTCAAAAAAGGGAGTCGACAAGTCCACCACGATTGAGTCCAAAATACAAGCAAGGACTTGCCTTAAAATATATTTAAATAAGTAGGACATGATTCATGAATAACGGTCCCTGCCCAGATAAAGGTAAGGGAAATAGTCCATTGTGGGGTTATTGTTATTATTAAAGAAAGAATATAATTGAAATATAGACTAGCAATTCATTGGAAAGTGGGTGTAACAAAGTAATTAATTGGGCTAATTACAGAAATCACATACTTTTAAGGTAAAATTACAATTTATCCCTTAAAGGTTTATAATTACAGAAATCCCTCAAACGGATACAATAATATAAGCGTTGATACATTAATTTGATGCACGAGATACATTAATCGTTAAGTAAGATACATTACATTTTATACATGATACACTAATCCGATGTACATTTTATACATGATACACTAATCTGATGCGCGAGATACATTAATCTGATGCGCGAGATACACTAATCTGATGTGAAAAATGAGAGATTTTGAAAATTTGTAAAACTTATAGGGAATAATGGTAATAAGTAAACTAAAAGGCGGATTTCTGTAATTTTTCCCTAATTAATATAACAGTAAGATGATTTATTGATTTATTTTCATTGTCCTATAATTATATGTTCTTAATTATAGTAAGTTACAGCCAATGAGCTTTAGCCGGCCGAAAGATTATGTAATTCTTAATTTAGTGAAGCAAAATGCATTTATCAAGAATGGCCAAATGGTTAGATTGTATGGTTATTTGTTTGATTTATAAATTAAATTAGTGGATTGAGTATTTAATAATGTCAATTCATTTTATTTTTCATTAAATATGAAGAGTTGGTGGCCTAGATGGTCACTCAACTTATGATTAATGATAATGGATTGAATTTAAATGAGTAAAATTTTAGATCTAAAAAGCAAACACATTTATAATGAGTTGTATTTGAATAATTAAAATTCAGATTTTCAGTGCAAACAAATTAGGACTAAGTTATTCAACTTTGTTTTATTTTTTAAAAGTCGTTCAACTTTGAGTAGTTAGTTTTGATGGTTATTTTAGAAAAATATATAATTTTTGGCTTAATGACGTGATAATTATATATTTTTAGAAAAAAATATTCAAAAATTGAAATATGTTATAAATCCAAGAAGTAAAGTATCAAATGTACTTGACTTTATCTTTTTTTTTTTATAAAAGAGCAAGAAACAATACCAATACTTTTTAAGGAACAACTAGAGAGGAAAAAAGAGAAAAGAGAAATTTGAAACTAATTTCTTTATGTGTATACTAATATATTGAAGACTTTAATAACATGGATTTTTAAAGTCTAATAGCATAAATTTTTAAAAAAGGGTCAATAATTTTTTTTCAACAGCTCTGATACCAATGAAAGATTATCGTAACAGGAACGAGATTTGTGCACCTGTTAACAATAGGAAGATCAACGAAATTCTTTTGAAGAATTGCTCCAAGCTAAACTTTGAATCTCTAGGAAACAAAGTAATTAATTCACAAATTAAGTGTCAATTTGTTAGTAGATGTTTATCTAAAGAAAGAAATGTGTATACTCTTTCAACCAGGGGCGGACCCACGTGGAAGTGACGAACCCCCTCGTCGAAAAATTACATTGTATATATATAAGGTCTATTTCTGATTATGAGTACATATATTAAAATGACCCCCCTCAAAACAAAAGAGAAGCATGGCTTAGCGGCCAAGGGGTTCAACTTTAACTGAGATGGTTCGGGTTTGATTCCCCCTTGCAACATTTTCCCACTTATTTTTTTTTGCTTTGAAAGGCAATATGGGCTCTTGTTTTGGGTTCAAATCCAACTTCATTTCATTGTTTTTCGAAGGCTGAATGGGATTTTGATTTCGGGCGCAAATCCCAACTCAATGAAATGCCTCATTGTTTTTGGTTCAATGTAAAGCTTTATTATTTTTGTTATCATTATTTTTCTCTCTATGCTATTTCTTTTTCTCAATTTATCTTTGTTTAAATTTATTNTATTTAAATTACAAGTTATAAATATAACTTATAAGTTATAACATATTAATAAGTAATAACTTATAAACTTCAAAAGATTCAAATCTTGAAAACATAAGCTCAAAAACATTTTTTGAATTTTTTTTTTATTAAACTTAACTTGCATACTTCAAAAGATTCAAATATTTAAAACTAAGCTCAAAAACATTTTTTTTTAAAAAAAACTTTATTAAACTTAACTTGCAAACTTAATAAGTAAAAATTAAAAAAAATATTTTAAAAATAAACTTAAGTAAAACTACATTATAAATTTCAAAACTATTAATTTTAACTTAGAAAAATAAAAAAACATTAATATTTTTGTATTTCAAAAAATTAAAATAACTAAATTTTTTTTTATCATTTTTTGAAATGTCCTTCCGTTTATCCCATACTGTTCCATTCCAGTCCGTTCCGGTTCCATCCCGGTATATAGTGGGACAGAACCGTGTATCCGTACCGGTAATTCTGGTCCGGTTCATCCCGGTACCGGTCAACAAACTGGTCAACCCATCCCGTTCCGGTCCGGTACCGGTTCATTCCTGTCCGGTGATTCCATTTCGGTCCGGCGCCCAGTCTTATTCAACAGTTACCCTGTAACTGTTCCCACTCCTTTTTCCAAAACTGTATTTATTTTTATTTTAGAAACTTTATCGGGCTGGGTCAGATTGGATTGGATCAGATTCACATGGGTGACCCATGATCCAAAACTTAAAGAATTAGTTTATAGTCCATTTACTTATACATGAAGTACTTATATCTATTTATATACACGTTTTCTAGGTTCTATGAGTCATTTTGAAGAAGAATATATTTATCAATTATGACATTTAAGATGATAATTTTTGGAGTGATTTCTCAATCTGTAATAGGATTGTCATTCACCATTATGAAAGATACTTGAAAACATTTGAATAAGATGATCTCTACATTCTTCTATCTATAACTTTTGTATGTATTTCTTGTTCTATATTTCTCATCTTTTATAACATATTATCAGCATAAAACTCATAGATTAAAGATAAAGTTAAATCGACAATTAGATCGTAGAGGTGGTGAGTATCTCTTCTTTGTTGTTGGTTGATTTATAAGATTTTAATTCTCTGAATATAGCATGTTATCAGTACTGCTGATCATCTTTCACCACTTAAGCACATATAAGAAGGCTACTGCCTCTACTATATGTGGCCTCAATTAACTGCTAATTAATCTAATGAATTTTGAAGTACAAGTTGATCATTTAATATTATTTTAAGTGTCAATGGTAGAAGTTGTATATTATTTTCTGTTGCATAATTTTAGATGAATGGATCTCTTATTATTAGAGGGTTACTAATACTCTCTTCGGTCATTTTTACTTGTTATTGTTTGACTTGACACACCCATTGAGAAAATAATTATTGATATGGATATTTTACCATATTATTCCTATTAATTAATGCTAGTATTGGGTCTTCAAAAATGATATGGAGAATAATATTTAATGTAAAACATGAAAAAAATAATTGTCTTTTCTTGATATGTCAAAAGTGACAAGTAAAAATTAAAATCTATTTTAGGAGTGACAAGTAAAAGTAAACGGAGAGAGTAACATATTTTCCCTTTTTCCCCTTTTTGACCTTTTAATAAAAGAAAGCTTGTAACTATAAAAGATCGTAATAATTTAAAGATTCAAAAATGAATTACGGTGCACTTTGGTCTATTACGTCATTTGTTGAGGGTGAGACAATGAGTTAAATGTAAATTTCTATGGCCCATGTAATTATATTTTGGTTTAATAATTAATATAAGTTAAATCCTAAAGATGAGAAAGTTATCTAGTAACTTTAAACTACCCATAAAGATGAGGAAGGGTAACTTAACTCCAACTACCCATAAAGATGGGGAGTTACCTGGTAGTTTTAAAACTACCCACCATCTCCACAACTCACGATTAAGAAAAGTGAAAATGGCGTTCAAAAACTCTCTAGATTAAAAGGGTCTTTTCTCTGCCATTAAGTATAGTTTTATCCATCAAATTAATTCATAAAGTGTAAGGCAACGGAGTGAAACAACTTCTGAAGAACAATAAAGAAAAAAACTTCCGCTTAATTCAAGTCAAGATTATAGAAGAACACTATGGTTGATTTGGGTGTATTCTTGATTAAATTACTGTTTGAATTACTACAGTTATATATGTATGTGTGTGTGAGATAGAGACTGAATGTATACATTTTTAACCCGCAGTGTGTCAAATAATAGTATAAAAAGATGTCGAATCCATAAAGATTGATTTCTCTATTCTACCGACATTTCTTGGTGTAATTACTATTTAAGAAAATAAAAAATAGTTGAATGGTGAATTAATTAATTAATAATACAAAAAGTAAAGAAAATATTTTAGTTTTCACAACATATTAAAAGGTGTTGGGGATCTTGACTTCACTCAATATTTCTATATAAAGTAAATTATTTATTCTTAAATTTAATTATATTTCTCATAAAAGAATAAATATCTCTCACGATTATATTTATATATTATTACTGAAATTAAACAGTTAAATGCTCTCCTCTCGGTTATACAATTTAATTGCCAAAACAGTAATATTTAAGAACAAGAAATATGTACTTGAACTAAAACATATTTTTCTAAGTAAGTCTCTTTAGATTACCTTATTTGTTATAACTAATTATTACACTATTTGCTTGTCTCGATTACAAATAAGTGTAGATTTAATTATAACATAAAATAGATAGATGTCACTAAAATATTAACAATATACCAATACTTCAATTAACGGTATTACTTCTTCCGCCTCTCTCGATTACAGAATTAGTAATATGTTAATACGTAGTAAACAATAGATATATGTTAATAAATAAAATAACATCTAACTATAAAATAAATAAAAATCAAATCTATAACTTAAGCTCACGCACATAAAATTTAGAAATAATACTTACTATTATATAGAAATATCAAGAGTCGTTAGTTTCCCAACACAAAAGAAAATTACTCCATAATAGAAAGAGAAAATGGTCTAAAGCCTCCCCAACCTATACCTGAAATCCTAACTACACACTCCAACTTCATGGGTGTCCTATCACCCCCCCTGAACATTTTATTTTTTTATTTAGTGCACACCTGAGTGCTGATCAGTACACATAAATCAAATATATTGACTAACGTGATTTGCACGTCCGGGCCCCACTTTAACCTTTCCTTTTCCCTCTTAAAGATCGAACGACCTCACCCCTTACCCCCAATTCTTTCTTTTCGCTTTTCTCCTTTTCATCTCCCCCAATTCTTGGTCGAATTTAATTTCAACCAAAAAGTTTGCAAATTCAACAAAAATTCATGTTTGCATCTCACAACAACGTTGAGAATTGGGTCTAATTCATCGATACAAAGCTTATTCAAGTTTTCATTTGTCATTTTTAACGACTTTAGAGAAGATTCATTATTCAAATTATAGAACTTAAATAAGAAATTAGAGCAGATTACAAACCCTAATTTCAAGATTTAAAGTAGAAATGAACATAAACAACTAAAACCTAGTCATTTTTGAAAGAAAATCGTCAAAATATTGAAGAAGGAACAAGGATTAATGGTGGGGAAGAAAGAACAAATGTTTATTTAATTTGGGGAAGATGAACATTGCCAATTTATTGCTTCTAACGCGCCTAGAGGAGGTGCTCTCACCTCCTATGACAGGTCAACACTCAGGTGTGCACTAAATAGAGAAATAAAATGTCCAAGAGGATAATAGGACACCCGTGAAGTACGAGTGTGTAGTTGAGATTTCGGGTATATGTTGGGGGGATTTAGACCATTTTCTCTAATAGAAATGGTACCACTAACGAAAAAAATTTCTCCATTAAATAAGAAAATAGATGAAATATTCAAGAAGAATAATTTCACTATTTAATTAAAAGGAGGACCTAGAATAATTTTCAACATCAGTAACTAAAAAATAGTACAAGAAGAATTTAAAGAAATAAATGGGTTGTTTTGTTTCTACCCCTCTACTGCTATAGCAACTTACTCCTCGTGTTATTTGTAGTCATTATCTGAAGATGGAAATCACCCTTTTCTCTTAATTTGTCCACTTGCAAGTTGAGATTTTTAACAAAATTAAAATGGTAAGTCCAATGCACACCAACATTTGACAAAGTTTTCTTTCTAGCTTGTCTTTTTCTTTGTTTTCCACTTTGGTGGCTACCATGCTACTACATTTTTCAACTTTTGTTTTCCATATTTGCTGCATATTTCTTTAATTTCTTTCTTTCGTTCTTATTTGTTCTTCTTTCCATTTTTAGCTTGTGAGTTCCACACACAAATTTTTTTTGTCAAACTCTTTTTCATATTTGCACAACTTCTCGTTTCTCTCTTTCTTAATTCTTTAATATCTCCATTTGTGTTGGATAGTTTCTTGTAAATCAGCACTTGTATTTCTTTTACCACATATTTACTTTGTTGATGTTTTCTTAAGTATTGCAACATTTTCTGCAAAAAAAATTTAAAAATATTAGTATTAAAATTAAACAATAACTTTGTGTGTGTATATATATAATATTTTTCTCTTATCAGTGTGTGTAAAAATCATATAGTTCTACAATCATGAATTATTGATAAGATATATGAATGTTTAGATTGCTGATGTTTTCACTATCTTTTAAATCCTTACATGTGGTATCAGAGTCATGTTTAAGAACTAGTGATTATCCATTAATATTAATGTTTCTTCTAATTTTTTGACTAATTATGTAAATTAGGGATTAAAACTATCTATTAGTAGTTTACTATGATTTGTTGTCTACACTATTTCGGCATGATTTGGTGTTTTAGAGCAACTATGTGTTTACTTGAATAATTTTATATCTTCAAGAAGTTTAACAGTGAAGTGTTTAATATTAAGGGAAATAATTATTCATTTTTATGATGTATTTTATTTTTGAAATTATATATATGTGATTCGTTAATCACCAAAGTGGTTGAATCTTTATGAAGAATTAATTCTATAATAATGATTAAACTTATATTCAATTATTCATTAATTTTGATGCCTATAACCGATATAATTCTTATGGGTAAATTGAAATTTTGGTTATAAGATATTTATGGATCACCCAAAGGTTGATTATCTATTTTTAGAACCATTTAACTTTAAGGAGATAATTTAGATGAGTCGTTAGTTTTATTTATTTATCTAAAGATAATAAATATTATTAATTACACATTAAAAATGATTGAATTATGTTGAACTCACATTTAAGCATCATTATGTCTAAAGTTGTATTTTGATGTTTTGACCAAAGGAGGACATCAATATACATTTAAAATACATAAATCATTTTTGAATCTAATAGTATGTGTTAAACTCATAACTCAAAGTAATAACAAATGAGCATGTTCTATTTGCATCATTTGCTCTTTGTTCGCACCTTGCCTCTGTTACGACCTTTGACCGTCTTAACTTCTCAGATTGATGTGAACAAATCAAATTCCATCCTCGAGTTCTAGATCTTGATGTTGCACTTTACACTGGGAAGCCAATTGCTATTACTGAAACTAACAATGTTGAAGAAATGTCATATTATAAGCATTGAGACCGATCTAATAGATTAGGTCTAATGTTCAGGCAAATGAATATTACAGGCAACATTAAGAAAACTTTTCCGAAAACTGAGAATGCAAAAGAATTTCTGAAACTTGTGGAAGAATCCTCTCAAATTTCTGATAAGTCTCTTATTGGGACACTAAAGGGTACTTTGGTCATCATGAATTTTTATGATTCTCGTACTATACATGAGAAAGTCATTGAAATGAATAACATAGCAGCAAGACTTAAGTTTTTGGGAATGGAAGTGGAACAAAATTTCCTTATACAATTCATCATCAATTCATTACCGTCTGAGTATGGTTCTTTCCAAATGAACTACAACACCATGAAAGATAAATGGAATGTGTATTAATTGCACGGAATGCTAGTTTAAGAAGAAATAAGGATGAAGAATAAAGGAACCCACTCCATCAACTTTGTAAGTCATCAAAGAGATGGAAAGAAACAAAAGAAGCATGATAAGGGAAATCAAAAGCTACGTAATGTTAATGAGTTTTCATCTCAAGTACATAAGAAGGAATATAAGGATGATAAGTGTAACGACCCGAACCGTCGTTATTTAGGCAAAACAAAAACTCAGAGAAAAATACTGGAACATTATCCCGCTTGGGCGGGCCAGATGCCACTAGGGCGGCAGCGCCACGACAGGGTAAGTAGGCACCAGAGCGGGTTGGGCGAGGCAGAATGTAAATAACGCAAAATCTTATTTTCTCCTTCTTTTAAAAACATTAAAATTAGACGTAAATCACCACAGAAACCCTCCAAAAGCTTATCTAAGCTTGGAAAAGAAGAATGAAGAGATTTCTAGCGTGAGGATGGTGATAGCTTGCGGAATTTCGGTCAAATCCACCGTCCCGTCGTCAGGAAACCAGAAATTCATCTATAATTCCTCTGCGAATACTTGGCCCTCAGGTATGCTAGGTTTAGTTATTGAGTAGTTATGAATTTGTTATTCACTATGTAGCGTGATGAAATTGACGGTAGAATTAATGCTTAGGCTTTTGTGCACCGAACAAGGGTTGATTGTGCGTATATCCCTAAGTGGTACATTAGACGTACACCATAGGAGAAAACCCTAGTTTTGTGGAATATGGTTGATGTGGTGGTTGTGATTTCATGTTGTGTTTGTTCTTGCTTCATTAAAATACATGTATGTATGTAAATGTTGTTATATTGATCACACTAATTGTAAATGAGGATAGATGAATGACGAACATGAATCATGACTTGATTATAAGATTTGAGAATATACTTGTGATTGTGATTGTGCCTTGTTGAATGGATGCGTTTCGACACACTAAATTGGATCGATTGCCACGTTCCGGCATAATTATGGAATCGGTTGCCACGTTCTGGTATAAATATTGGATCGGGTACCACGAACCGATACACTAACAGTTTGGGTTTAGGTTCCATGAGAGGACCATTGACTTGTTTTATATGTGTAATTGCTCGTATTATTCATAATGCAAAATTGGACATGTTTCATGAAGAGTTTAGTGTGTTATTCCTTATGTTCTATTATGTGGGGGTTACGATGTTGAAGTTAATTGGAGATATCAGGGTGTGTAGGGAATTGTGAATGCTAGAGACCCAAACGGGTTGTAGCATGGTAAAGAAAAACTAAGAGTCATGTGCTATACTTGGTAGCTAGAATGTGGTTGTGGTTATTATTGTTAAAGTTGGGGGTAGTAATCCTTGATAGGCGAAATACGAGGTTACAAGTTGAGTGGATATGGGAGTAAAGTGTAGGCTTGTCGTGGGTGTTGACCGGGTGGGTATTAGTTATTTGCGGAATGCCTTTTAAAAGGATAGAATGAGCAGGTATGACCAAGAAGGAAGCGAGTATGGTTAGAGATTTTGAGGCGGTTGGGAATATAAGGTGGATGAACGATTAGTCTTATTGCATGTATCACCAGTTAATTTCTTATATTATGCGGTGGGTATTTAGGTTGACCGCTGATGCCTTCCAGTACGTGCGATTGTACTGATACTACTCTTGCTATGCCATTTGGGCATAGTCCAGATGCAGATTCGATGATGTTTCACAGGTGAAGACAAAGAAAATCTCCAGCAGCTCTTATTTTTCCTCCCGCATAGTGGGAGCTGTGTCTTTTCAGTGTTATGTCTTGCCTTGTACTCTTAGTAGCTCTTGTACCTGTTTAGACTAGATCTCTAGGGGTGTTAACTACTTTACTAGTCTTAACTTGAGTCGTTTTAACTCTTGTTTAATAAAAACATTATATGAAATTCCTTTATTCTGCAGTTTTCTAAATTTTCCACATGATTTTTAATTATGGGGATATGAGGATTCTCTTACTTAAGTGTTAGGGTAGGTTCCCATACTGCCCGGTGAGTGGGTCGTGAGAATTGGTATTAGAGCCTAGGTTACCAGTCTCCTAGTACAAGAGCAAAATGTGGAATAGATTCATGCGGATTGGTGTGTTGACGTCCACACCTAATCCTCAGGAAGCTATAGAGCATTCCAGGAAGTTGTCTCATCTTTTCTCTCCCTTCGTGCAGTGTCGCTTGTGGTATGAGTTGAGTCCAATTGGTATCTCAACAAAGTGAACTAGACGTCGTAGTTACAACTGAAGGAACACGAGCAAGGAAAATTGGAACTGAGAAGGTTCCAAATTGGTATCTGGCCCTAGGGGCTGCATAGACATATGGATAACCAGTAATGGTCATCTATGGAATGAGCTAATTTAGAAGTTGGACTTTTCTGTGAGTTGTAACTTGAAACTATGAATGCATGCTTCTTGTTGTCTGATTTTACTGTGAATGTGAAAGCTGTTCTTTGCTTGGATATGATGATATGACTAGGTGCACAATAAATGTGTCTGAAATTTGATATGTGTAATATGCTGGCTGAATTGTTGAAATTACGTAAGTGGTAACTACTTGAGTATCGTGAATCTCGTTGTGAGAAGAAAGTCATAACTAAGTNATGTGGGGGTTACGATGTTGAAGTTAATTGGAGATATCAGGGTGTGTAGGGAATTGTGAATGCTAGAGACCCAAACGGGTTGTAGCATGGTAAAGAAAAACTAAGAGTCATGTGCTATACTTGGTAGCTAGAATGTGGTTGTGGTTATTATTGTTAAAGTTGGGGGTAGTAATCCTTGATAGGCGAAATACGAGGTTACAAGTTGAGTGGATATGGGAGTAAAGTGTAGGCTTGTCGTGGGTGTTGACCGGGTGGGTATTAGTTATTTGCGGAATGCCTTTTAAAAGGATAGAATGAGCAGGTATGACCAAGAAGGAAGCGAGTATGGTTAGAGATTTTGAGGCGGTTGGGAATATAAGGTGGATGAACGATTAGTCTTATTGCATGTTTCACTAGTTGATTTCTTATATTATGCGGTAGGTATTCGGGTTGATCGCTGATGCCTACCAGTACGTGTGGTTGTACTGATACTACTCTTGCTATGCCTTTTGGGCATAGTCCAGATGCAGATTCGATGATGTTTCACAGGTGAAGACAAAGAAAATCTCCAGCAGCTTTTATTTTTCCTCCCGCATGGTGGGAGCTGTCTTTTCATTGTTATGTCTTGCCTTGTACTCTTAGTAGCTCTTGTACCTGTTTAGACTAGATCTCTAGGGGTGTTAATTACTTTACTAGTCTTAACTCCGAGTCGTTTTAACTCTTGTTTAATAAAAACATTATATGAAATTCCTTTATTCTGCAGTTTTCTAAATTTTCCACATGATTTTTAATTATTGGGATATGAGGATTCTTTTACTTAAGTGTTAGGGTAGGTTCCCGCACTGCCCGGTGAGTAGGTCGTGAGAATTGGTATGAGAGCCTAGGTTATCAGTCTCCTAGTACAAGAGCAAAATGTGGAATAGAATCCTGCGGATTGGTGTGTTGACGTCCATACCTAATCCTCAGGAAGCTCTAAAGCATTCTATGAAGTTGTCCCATCTTTTCTCTCCCTTCGTGCAAGTGTTGCTTGTGGTATGAGTTGAGTCCAATTGGTATCTCAACGAAGTGAACTAGACGTCGTAGTTACAACTGAAGGAACACGAGCAAGGTAAATTGGAACTGAGAAGGTTCCTAATTGGTATTTGGCCCTAGGGGCTGCATAGACATATGGATAACCAGTAATGGTCATCTATGGAATGAGCTAATTTGGTGCAAGTGTCGCTTGTGGTATGAGTTGAGTCCAATTGGTATCTCAACGAAGTGAACTAGATGTCGTAGTTACAATTGAAGGAACACGAGCAAGGTAAATTGGAACTGAGAAGGTTCCAAATTGGTATCTGGCCCTAGGGGCTGCATAGACGTATGGATAACCAGTAATGGTCATCTATGGAGTGAGCTAATTTAGAAGTTGGACTTTTCTGTGAGTTGTAACTTGAAACTGTGAATGCATGCTTCTTGTTGTCTGATTTTACTGTGAATGTGAAAGTTGTTCTTTGCTTGGATATGATGATATGACTAGGTGCACAATAAATGTGTGTCTGAAATTTGATATGTGTAATATGCTGGCTGAATTGTTGAAATTACGTAAGTGGTAACTACTTGAGTATCATGAAACTCGTTGTGAGAAGAAAGTCATAACTAAGTTTGGTGCGAGGGTCTAGATAATCTATGAGTGATTCGCAAAATTGAATCTAGACGTGTGTTGCGACCAACTAATAATCGTGTGAATGTGTATCTTGGAATGAGTATGTTGTAGTGTTTAAGTAACGTAAAGGGATTATGAAGTGCGTGCTTTATCGGGCTGACCCGGGGGTAGATAATAATTTCCTAGCTAAAGGGGTTATCCTAAATGCCTAGTTATAGTCGAGGAATCTAAGGAAAGTTTAGGAGCGAGAAATACCCCAAAAGAATTTTGGGCCTGGGTTCTGGTTCCGCCTGAGTCACTGGGGCGGGATCATTCCCGCCAGGGAGAGACTGCTCGAGCGGGAATTCTTTCGCCAGAGCGGGATGGGGCAAGATAGAACCTCAGCCTGCCTCCTCTATTTTCCCAAGCTACCCAAATAAACCCCAAGATCGTATATAAGTTAACCTTGCTATTCAATCAGTGCTCAACAATCGAAGGATCGAGTATAGAAACCTAGCAATTAATTACTAGCTGCGAAAAACAACAGAAACACCAGCATCCATGTGCTACAAAACATAAGGAAAAGAGAAAAGATAAATAAAGTTTTTTTCAAATCACAGGCCCAAGAAGGGCAATAAACCAAAATCAAGACCTCTACGAGGTGTCATCATCAGAATCGAGATCCTCCGGAGGTACCAGGCCTATCACGGCCTCGTCCATAAAAGTGAAATGCTGGAAATCTCCTTTCTCGACTAAGGGAATCTCCTACTCGGGGGCGACGCAGGTGAACATAATCCTCACCACCTTTCATATCCTGACCATCAGGAGATCCCTCTCCAAGCCCTTCCTCCTCTCCTGGCACAGCTCGCGATGGAGCATCTCGACCTCCAGGGCGGTGCTGGGTGAAACCAGGGTGGTGTCAACAAAGAAGCACCCTAATCTCTTTCGGACAGCCGTTAGGTCCTCCTCTACCCGTGCACCTGATAGTGGGGGCTGGGACCGGGTGGGACAAGTGTCGTCGCCTCCCTCGTCGTCCAACTCTGCAACCGCCTGATTGCTACTGGCCCTGTCCGTCCTTCTCCTCTTGCTCCAAAAAGTAAAGCCATGTCTAACCAAAAGAGAGTGAAGGGGGGGGAGGGATCCATAAGAAATACCTCATCAGTATCTAATAGGGGCACCCCCGCTTGTTTGCACAGCCCAATCACGAGTCTGAGTAGGAAAAATGCCTTCTTGTTGCCTCAGTAGAACATCTTTCACTCTGAAATAATTTGTGCCCCCACATTCAGCTCAATGCCCTGCACTGCGCACGCCACCACCAAGGCCCGAGGAAATGTTACGTCTGTGCGGTTGCCCGATGGGCGGATCCTCCCAGTAACCAACTGTAGCCACCTCTTAGCATCAGGTGACTAGCCCACGCTAGTGATACCCTCTATAGTAGGCCAATAGACTTTGTATCGATGTGCAGGCTCCACAAGTGCGTCTCTTAGCCAACCCAGATCCATCTCCCTCAGCTTGGCCTCGTACTATGCATTCGAGGCCTCGAGCACCTCTAGTACCTCATTAATGGCAGTAGCGTTCAGGGGAGGCTGACTCCCTTAATGCAAATGGTAGGATGGGGATCGTCCCAGCGAATAGTGGGTAGAATGGCATAGAACTCCCTCACCCAGTCGGAGCGTGCAACAGGATCCTTAGTCAGTGGAGCCCATTCGAACTCCATTATGCGAGAATGAAAGGCAAACGCCTTCTCCTCCAGTCTAAGAAAGACAAAGCCCCTCTCACATCAAAACTTGTTGTTCTGATAGTCAGGGTATCTTTCCCGACTAGCAGCATCGAGAAATAAGACAAGAGATAGAATTTACTCGTTAAGACCTGCCATTTAGAAAAGCCTGCAAAAGTTTTGAATATGTATATGTTAGAAGGCCATGAGAGTGGGAAATATCCGGTTTAAAGAGAAAAAGAATTTTTTCTAGTTTAAGGGACTCAGCCACTGCCCCACGGAATCCCGCTATAGCAGCCCAAATCCCACCATAGCTGGATGAGAGAGGCCGCTGCCGCGAGATGAAGGGCGCTAGAGTGGCCTTCATCTTGGACATGGTGCCTCTTCATCCCAAAACCTCCGATTTTCACAGAATTTCAGCAGATCAGAGTATATTAAGTACCCTAGAACCTAAACATGCAGTCATATTAACAAAATAACCCCTAAATAATGTTCAAATCCAAGTTTCTATTAAGAGACCCTTCAACTTCCCCCACCCATTTTGGTACCAATTCGATTGTATTTTTACAAAATCCTTACGTCTAGGACGTTGTGGAGACGTTAGGGACGTAAAGGAAGTACCCATGCTACGTTTTCATAACAAATCAAGCAACCTAGTGTCATTTTCGATAAACTACCCGTAAATTTATTCTAATCAGTCGTTTAATGTCATGCAATCATGGTTAAGTAAGTAGTGAAGTAAGGAGCGTAAGGAACAATATTATTACCTGAGTTTTGACGTCTGAGGAGAGTGATTGAGAGAGTTTTGGGAGTGTTTGAAAGTAAAAAGGAGGAAATGGGGAAACCATTTCCATTTCCCCCCCTTTATTGTTTTCGATCTCTCGCTATAGTGGGAGATGTCTCGCCACAGCGCCCCCGCCCTAGTGAGAGGGTTGCCACCCTGGCGGGGTCAGGCTGTGTAAATTATATCGCAATTCTTTTTCGGGCGTTGCGTCATGTCCTTAATCGGTCCTTTGGGTATAAAGCCTTTCGTGATTCAGATTTGAAAAACCTTCCTCATTCGTGATTTTATAAAGGACCAATTCGTTAGTTAAAGATACTTCGAGATAGGGTGTGTAATGATCCGTCCACTAGTCGTTCGGGGACGAACGAGGGGTAAATTGATATCTATTGTAACGACCCGAACCGTCGTTATTTAGGCAAAACAAAAACTTTGGGAAAATACTAGACCACTGTCCTGCCTGGGTGGACTAAATGCCGCTAGGGCAGCGGCACCACAGTGGGGTAAGTAGCTGCCAAAGAGGGTTGGGCGAGACAAAATGTAAATAACGCGAAATATTATTTTCTCATTCTTTCAAAAACACCTAAATTAGACGTAAATCACCACAGAAACCCTTCAAAAGCTACTCTAAGCTTGGGAAAGAAGGAGAAAGAGATTTCTAGCATGGGGATGGCGATAGCTTGAGGAATTTCGGTCAAATCCACTGTCGCATCGTCGAAAACCAGAAATTCATCTATAATCCCTTTGCGAATACTTGGCTCCCAAGTAGGCTAAGTTTAATTATTGAGTAGTTATGAATTTGTTATTCACTGCGTAGTATGATGAAATTGATGGTAGAATTCATGATTAGGCTTTCGTGCACCGAATAAGGGTTGATTGTGCGTATAAATGGTATATTAGACGTATACCATAGGAGAAAACCCTAGTTTTGTGGAATAGGGTTGAGGTGATGGTTGTGATTTCATGTTGTGTAATGTATGTTTGTTCTTGCTTCATTATAATACATGTATGTATGCGAATGTTGCATTATTGGTCACACTAATTGTAAATGAGGATAGCTGAATGATGAATGCCATGAGTCATGACTTGATTGTATGATTTGAGAATATACTTGTGATTGTGATTGTGCCTTGTTGAATGGATCGGGTGTTGCGTTCCGACACACTAACTTGGATCGGATGCCACGTTCCGACATAATTATGGGATCGGTTGCCACATTCCGACATAAACATTGGATCGGGTACCACGAACCGGTACACTAATAGTTTGGGTTTAGGTTCCATGAGAGGACCATTGACTTGTTTTATATGTGTAATTGCTCGTATTATTCATAATGTGGAATTGGACATGTTTCATGAATTGTTTAGTGGGTTATTCCTTATGTTCTATTATGTAGGGGTTACGATGTTGAAGTTAATTGGAGATATCATGTTGTGTAGTGAATTGTGAATGGTAGAGACCCAAACCAGGTTGTAGCATGGTAAAGAAAAGCTAAGAGCGTGCTATACTTGGTAGCTAGAATGTGGTCGTGGTTATTATTGTTAAAGTTGGGGGTAGTAATCCTTGATAGGCGAAATATGTGTTTACAAGTTGAGTGGATATGGGAGCGAAGTGTAGGCTTGTCGTGGGTGTTGACCGGGTGGGTATTAGTTATTTGTGGAACGCCTTTTAGAAGGATAGAATGAGTAGGTATGACCAAGAACGATGCGAGTATGGTTAGAGCTTTCGAGGCGGTTGGGAATATAAGGTGGATGAACGATTAGTCTTATTGCATGNTATCATGTTGTGTAGTGAATTGTGAATGGTAGAGACCCAAACCAGGTTGTAGCATGGTAAAGAAAAGCTAAGAGCGTGCTATACTTGGTAGCTAGAATGTGGTCGTGGTTATTATTGTTAAAGTTGGGGGTAGTAATCCTTGATAGGCGAAATATGTGGTTATAAGTTGAGTGGATATGGGAGTGAAGTGTAGACTTGTCGTGGGTGTTGACCAGGTGGGTATTAGTTATTTATGGAACGCCTTTTAGAAGGATAGAATGAGTAGGTATGACCAAGAACGAAGCGAGTATGGTTAGAGCTTTCGAGGCGGTTGGGAATATAAGGTGGAGGAACGATTAGTCTTATTGCATGTTTCACCAGTTAATTTCTTATATTATGCGGTAGGTATTCGGGTTGACCGATGATGCCTACCAGTACGTGTGGTTGTACTGATACTATTCTTGCTATGCCTTTTGGACATAGTCTGGATGCAGATTCGGTGATGTTTCGTAGGTGAAAACAAAGAAAATCTCCAGCAGCTCCTATTTTTCCTCCCGCATGGTGGGAGCTGTGTCTTTTCATTATTATGTCTTTCATTGTACTCTTAGTAGCTCTTGTACCTGTTTAGACTAGATCTCAGAGGGTGTTAATTACTTTACAAGTCTTAACTCTAAGTCGTTTTAACTCTTGTTTAATAAAAACATTATATGAAATTCCTTTATTCTGTAGTTTTCCAAATATTCCATATGATTTTTAACTATTGGGATATGAGGGTTCTCCTACTTAGGTGTTAGGGTAGGTGCCCGCATGGCCCGGTGGATGGGTCGTGACAATAAGTGTCGTTCTTCTGGGAAATCTGGACACTTTCAGATAAGTTGTCTGATACGTAAGGTATGGTTTGAGAAGAAAGGTAAGTATTGTGCTTTTACATGTCTTGAATCAAATTTGACTGGAAGTTTTTATAATATCTGATGGATTGACTTTGGTGTACTAGTCATGTTTCTTCTAATATGTTGTAGGTATTCCTAATAACACAGATCATAAAGAAAGGAAAGATTTGTGTATATGGAAAATAAAGAGAAGGCTCCAATTGAGGCTCTCGGGACTTATCGTTTAATCTTCGATACTAGAAGTCACTTAGATTTACTTGAAACTTGTTATGTACCTTCTTTTTTGAGAAATTTAGTTTCTTTGTATAAGTTAGATAAGGCTGGATATTCTTTTAATTATGGTAGTGGATATTTTAGCTTGTTTAAGAATAATCATCTCATTGGTACTGATATTCTTTGTGATAGCTTATACAAAATAAATCTTGATAATCTGTTTAGCAAAACACTCTTAAATTTGCATCATAATATTGGAACTAAACAAAGTTTGGTGAATGAACAATCTTCTTACTTGTGGCATCAACGTTTAGGTCACATATCCAAAAAAAGACTGAAAAGATTAGTTAAGAATGAAATTTAGGTTTTTATGGATTGTATTAAAGAAAAACCAACAAAACATACAAATAAAGGAGCCATAAGAAGCATACAACTTCTTGAAATTATACACACTGATATATGTGGTCCTTTTGATATTGCATCTTTCACTAAGAAAAAATATTTAATCACCTTTACTGATAATTTTTCACGTTATTTGTTGCATGAAAAATCTCAAGCGATAAATGCTTTAAAGGTATTTATTAATGAGGTTGAAAGACAACTAGACATAAAGGTGAAAATAATCAGGTTAGAGAGATGTGGTGAGTATTATGGAAGATACGATGAAACTGGACAACACCCTGGTTCATTTACTAAATTACTAAAAAAAATCATGACATATGTGCTCAATACACAATGTCAGGCACACCACAAAAAAATGGTGTGTCTGAAAGGTGTAATCGTACATTAATGGATATGGTTAGGAGTATGTTGAGTAATTCATCTTTACCTCTTTTGTTGTGGATGTATGCTTTAAGGACTATCGTTTACTTGTTAAATAGGATTCCTAGTAAAGTAGTTTCAAAGACACCTTTTGAACTGTGGACTGGAGAAAATCTAGTTTAAGGCACCTACATGTTTGGGATTGTTCGGCAGGAGTTAGAATTTTTTAACCCAAAAAAAAAGAACCTGGATTCAAGAACAATCAGTGTATTCTTCATTAGTTGTCCATAAAAATCAAAGGGGTATAGATTTTACTATCCTAATCATAGTACGATAATAGTTAAAGCTGGAAATGCTAGGCTCATTGAGAATGGTGAAGTTAGTGGGAGTGAAGAACCACTCAATGTGGAAATTAAATAAGTTATGATACAAATTCTTCTACCATGCACTTCTTTTAAAATTGTTCTTCCTGAAATTGTTGTACAACCTAACAATTAACAAGAACAACAAATTAATACTCCTATTATTCACAATGAAGTCATAATGATGAACCCACAATAGATGAACCACAAGAAGTAGCATTAAGAAAATCTCAAAGACAAAAGAGATCTACTATTTCTGATGATTATTTGGTATATATACACGAGTCAGAAATTGATTTAGGAATTGATAATGATCTAGTTTCATTTTCACAAGCCATTGAAAGTAAGAATTCTGATGAATGATTAGAAGCTATGAAAGATGAATTGAAATCAATGAAACATAATGAGGTTTGGGACCTTGTTAAATTGTCCGAAGGTTGCAAAAGAGTTGGGTGTAAATGAGGCTTTAAGACCAAACACGACTCAACTGGCAACATTAACCGTCACAAGGCTAGACTTGCTGCCAAAGATTTCACTCAAAAAGATGACATCGACTATAAAATAACATTTTCACATGTTTCTAGAAAAGATTCACTCAGAATTATAATGACTTAGTAGCTCATTATGACTTAGAGCTACATCAAATGGATGTGAAAACAACTTTTCTGAATGAGAATTTAGAGGAAGAAGTTTATATGAATCAGGGGTTTCCTTTCAAAGGAAAGGAACACATGGTGTGTAGACTTAAAAAGTCAATATATGGACTTAAACAAGTTTTTTGGCAATGGAACCTTAAGTTTAATGAAATCATTGTCACCTTTGAATTTAAGGAAAACACTATTGATTTGTGTATATATCTGAAGATCAGTGGCAATAAATTTATTGTATTAATTATGTATGTTGAGACATCTTGTTTGCTACTAATGATCTTGGTTTGTTGTATGATATTAATAAAGATCTCTCTAACAATTTTGACATGAAAGATATGGGAGAGACAATCTATGTGATTGGGATAAAAATATTTTGAGATAGATCACAAGGATTATTGGTATTTTCTCAGAAAGCCTATATTAAGAAAGTGTTAGAGAGATTTAGAATGGAAAAATGTTCATCAAGTCCTGTTCCTATTTAGAAAAGAGATAAATCTAGTCTCAATCAATGTATAAAGAATGAATTGGAACGTAAGCACATGAAATATATTCCTTATGCATCAATAGTTGGGAGTCTAATGTATGCCCAGACATATACGAGACCATACATTAATTTTGTTGTTGGAATATTGGACTGTTATCAAAGTAATTCAGAAATGGACCACTGGAAGGCTGCAAAAAAAGTGTTGCGATACTTACAAGAAATGAAAGATCATATGCTCACTTATAGAAAATCTGTTCATCTTGACGTGGTTGGATATTCAGATTATGTTGATTGTGTGGATATAAGAAAATCCACACTTGGATATTTGTTTTTGTTAGCTGGAAGAGAAATATCATGAAAGAGTGTGAAACAATTTGTTATAGTTGCATCCACTATGAAATCTAAGTTTGTGGCATGCTTTGAGGCTACTGTGCATGCTAATTATTTCAGGACTTGGACTAGTCGACAATATAATCAAGCCGCTAAAATTTATTGTGATAATACTACTACACTCTTCTTTTCAAAAGATGATAAGTATTCAAAGGGTGCTAAACATGTCATGCCCTGAGCCTACACCCTGGACGTGGTCAGCACTCGGAGACCATCGCTGGCCCCAAGCGGACCCTTGGCCTGGCTTACTTAACTCAGTGAAAGACTTAACTCAACAGAATAAACTCAATGCAATAGTTTAAATGGTAACATCTTACCAAAATGACAACTTATGTCTCAAAACAAAGTATCTGCAAATACATAGATGAGAGACTCAATACTAACTGCCTGACTGTCTATGAAGCCTCTATAATACTGAGATGGATATAGGGACAGACCCCACAACATCCTAATAGAGCAAAACTAGGAAAGCGAAATAACAGAGTCCTCTGAAATGCAAGGAGGCTCACCACTGACTCTGGAGTTCTCAACTAGATCAACGGCGTGCTGGATGTTGATCCTGGTTACCTGTATCTGTATCATAATAAGATGCAGGCTAACTGGCATCAGTACATTAAATGTACGAGTATGCGAGTTGGAAAGCTAAACAACAACTTAAGTTTGAAAGGAGTACAAATGAACACTTACCTTGGCTTTGTTTAACTCATGAACAACTGAACTCAATATAAAGCAATAAGACACATGCAATATATATAAAGCTTGTAAAACAGTGTAAACAACTTAGTTTGTTAAAGATAAAGCACTAACAAACTCAACTTTACTTAAATATAAAAGTAATATAACTTTTGTGGGAGATTCTCTAACCGACAACCACCACTATGAGCCTAAGTGGTGATACAACGTCTTGCCCACGCTGCCAGAACTGTCCTATACTTTGCCATCATATAGAACGCTTAACTTAGTGGATCCACTAGTCTATGCTAAAAACATCTTAAGGATTTATCTAAAAAGTATGATCCTTTACTACCCATGATGGCTACATGGTTTATGGAGACTTGAGTTAATATGAACTCGCATCCCCATATCGGTGCTCAATACTACTCCCAAAATATACTTAGCTCATATGTTTGTAAAAAAAAAACTCTTTCTTTGAATTAAGATAATTACTCAAAACTTAGATTAAAAGCTCTCTTGGAATCGACGTTCCCTTTTCTTGCTCAAATGTGAAAACATTTATAAAATCTTTGGAAATACTTAGTTCCCTTATAGCTTTTTGAGAAATGGACTCAACTCTTTACTCTTTGCTTAACTTGAAACTTGAGCCTTAAAACGAAGTTAAAACGTTTGTTAAAGACTCTTGAAAACTTTAAGAAACTTGGCTTTGACTTGCTTCTTAACTTCTATACTTTGACTTTTAACCTCTTTGACTTTGATCTTAACTTTCCTTGAATTGAATTATGGATTCAAGGTTCATGATCTCATGTTTATGGATGATTTCATGATGTTTAGATGTACCTTAGAGTGTTGGAAACAACTAGAAAACATATGTACAACTTAGGAACAAGTACGGAAAGGTGGGGAACAAATGGGGAGAACTAGCATCCCTGGCGCTCTAAGAGGCGCGGGGCGCCAGCCCTCAAACTTCAGAGAAGTCTGGCTGGCGCGACACGCCAGAGGCCAAACTTCAGAGAAGTTTTTGTGGCGCTCTGGTAGGCGCAACGCCCCTGCCTTTTTGCCCAGCGACTTCCGACTTTTCTCTTCCGTTCTTCCTCTCTAAACCTCCCTAACTTCCATAGTTCCTTCCCCAAACACTTAGGATCAATTGTACCCTCAATATACAACCAATCTAACTCAAAAAAAACTCGGAAACATGAATCAATTCACCCCCAAGCATCAACAACTCAACCAACAAGAATTTTACAATTTGTTCTTCAAGAACCTTACTTCTTCAACATGTAACCAACTCAAAACAATTGGATTGAAACAAGTTGGTGTATGGATGAACTAACCCAACAAAAAAAGATCTCACATACCTTAATTGGGATCACCCCCGACGAATTCCACTTGCAAGCTTGGATGATCTTGACGAATTCTTGCCTTTTTCTCCCGTTCTTTCTTCCTTTCTCTCTTCTCCAAGCCCTAAGCGTTCTTAAATTTTCCAAAACTGATTTAGGTTCTGTTTTTACCCCAATAAATCCCTAAAATCAAATTAGGAAATTAATTAGGGAAAAGACTACTTTGCCCTTCCCTAAATCCGGATTGGGACTTTGCTCAATCCAACAACCCAACTTCCGAAAGGCATATCTCACTCATATGATGTCGAAATTGTGCAATCTCGGCGGCGTTGGAAATATCTCTCCAAGGTCTTTCCAACCATATCAAGAGATTCTCCTAACTTCTCCTGAGCTAGGAGTTATGGCCGTTTGAAAATGGCCAAAACTCACTTTCTTAACTTAGACAATTTCTAGATTTCCTTATTCTTCCCAAAAATCAATATTTTCATATTTTAAACTCTTTATAGCCGTTTCTAGGTGCGAGATGTTACAAAACATATGGAATTGAAGTATTTTTCGGTTAAAGAAGAAGTACAAAAATATAAAGTGACAGTTGAACATGTTAGCACCAAGCTTATGATTGTCGATCCTTTGGCAAAAGGATTATCACCCAAAATATTTGTTGAACATGTTGAAAGAATGAGCATTATTGATGGCAATGAATGACTTTATGTAAATATTTTATCATGTTCATGTAAATTGACATTTTGAGCCCGATATATGTATATATATTGTTACCTGTTTTCTCTTGTATATTTAATGTTGAGAATGATGATGACAGGTTTTGACTTAGATAAAATATTCTAAGCATTATTGTGGACCATTATGTATTTTAAAGGTTGTATTAGGTAGTAGACTAATATTGTAGTGCATGGAAGGGACTATGCCAAATAAAGTGGTGTACAATTGCCATGACTCATATTAGTTGATTTACTTAATGAAGACGAATGATGTTGGATGTAACATCAATTGTGCACATGACGATTAACATACATATTAAACCATTAATTTAAAGATTGTGCGCCAAATGGGAGAATGTAAATTTTTATGGTCCACATAATTATATTTTGGTTTAATAATTAATGTAAGTTAAATCCTAAAGATGGAAAATTTACCTAGTAAGTTTAAACTACCCATAAAGACGGGTAAGGAAAGTTACCTAGTAACTTTCAACTACCCATAAAGATGGGGTGTTGCCTGGTAGTTTTAAAACTACCCACCATCTCCACTACTCACGATGATGAAAAGTGAGAATAACGTTAAAAAATTCTCTTGATTAAAAGGGTCCTTTCTCTGCCATAACCTATAGTTTTATTCATCAAAGATATATATATATATATATATATATGTGTGTGTGTGTGTGTGTGAGAGAGAGAGAGAGAGAGAGAGAGAGAGAGAGAGAGAGAGAGAGAGATAATCATATAGTTCTACGATCATGAATAATTGATAGGATTTATGGATGTTTAGATTGTCTATGTTTTCACAATCTTTTGAATCCGTACATTTAAGTCCCATCGTATTAAAGGGTAAGATATCAGATTAAAATTTGGGTGCATTATGATGATAAGATGTTCGGTTCAAGTCCTAACAAATTATGACTTAACACACCTTCTTAGGGACAATACATTGAGTTCGAGTCTCAGTGTACTATTTGATGATAAGATGATGACTAAGGCAAAACAATATACTTTTGATTAAAAGTCATAAAATTCCTCCAATTGATTTGAATAACTCTCTTATGTGATTATGGTAGTAGTATGCATGAAAGATGACAATGATTATTGCGGTTGTACAAATGAACATTGCCGATATGACAAAAGACCAAATAATAATAGTTATCAATATGGTAAAAATGTAAAATACTATGGGTTCTCCGATAATCCTTCGAAATATGAATGTAATTTTTGTCATCAAAATAATATGAAAGGTCATTAGACACGCGATTGTCGTATGACCTAATTTGATAAGTTTTACAGATCTTCCATTAAAAGAAAGGAAGATAAAGTGGTGGTACACTTGACCTTGATGTTAAGGTATACCATACAAAAAACGATAAATTTCAAAGATATGACAATGAGCTTATAATGTAAACTTATGAAGCACATACAAATGATTAATATATTTCTTGAAAAGAATGTGGCTTGTGATAAACACCATGAATACTCGATCATTCTGAAAGTGAATGAGTCGAGATATGATAAAAACATTATGGATTGAATACCTGCCACAACTCTTCTCTATGGAAATTTTGAGAAAAATAAAATAAGATTATTTTGAAATAAACAGTCATTGATTGTGTACCTTTGCACAGCAAAAATATTGTGATATATTTTTATAAACTAACAAAAGGAAAAAAAAATGATCCTTGCCAATAAAAATTATAGGAATTCAAAATTAAAATTAGAGCAAATCCAATGATGCGATGAACAAGAAAAAAATACGAAAGTATTATCACATTTGCACCCAAGGAAGGAATTTTGGAAAAATAGGAGAAGACAGAGGCCAAATTAGAACAAAAAACTTGAGTTTTTGATTTAATTAATTTTAAATTGGGATTAATAAATGGTCATCTACTTCTATTTAAGATATATGTATCTAGACGTCGTAAATACATGTAATATATTTTTATAAACTAACAAAAGGAAAAACGAAAGAAATGATTCTCGCTTATAAAGATTATAGGAATTCAAAATTAAAATTACAGCAAATTCATGATGCAGGGAACAAGAAAAAAAATATGAAAGCATTATCATATTTGCACCCAAGGAAGGATATTTGGAAAAATTGGAAAAGACAAAGGCCAAACTAGAACAAAAATCTTGAATTCTTAATTTAATTCATTTTAAATTTGGATTAATATGTGGTCATCTACTCCTATTTAAAATATATGTATATGGACATCGTAAATACATGTATTTAGGGATTAAAATATGGTAGACATTGTAATATCAAAAACTAACTAGCAAACAAGTAATTAACCCCTAAACTAGTGAAATTTGTGTTGTGTGTGCGAAAAAAAAAACAGTTGACTCTCTAAATTCCATCTACATATCATATAAATTACGACAAAAGAAATAACATATATTAAACGTGTGTTGACATGGGCTTTTATGTATCTAGTACAAACTAGAAGGGTTGGAAGTGCAATTCTTTTCAAGAAAATCACAAGAGCAAAGGCACAAAATACAATTATGGGGGAAATAAAGGAGCTGAAATCGCAAACGCCAAGGCACGGCGCATAGCAGCTTGTTGCCTAGTTCAGTTATCCACAAAGCAGAGACGCAGCTTGTTTTTCCCTCTTCTGTAGTCAAAGCAGCAGAAGAAGAAAGCTTCAAACTTTCAAATGAATGGAGGCCACTTTTTTTCCTAAACGCATCACTGCTTCGAATTCAGTTGTCTTTGCCCTTGCTAGAGCCAAAATGGCAATGCAAACCTCTTCTTATAAGGTTCTTTTTTATGAGTTTTCTTGTTAAATAAAAGTTGTCATTTTGATGGGTTTCATTGCTTTTCCTAAATTTCTTATTAATATGAATCTTATGAATGTCATTTTAGTCGACTATTGAAAAAAATGACAGCTTTATGCCGTCAAGATTTAATTTTTCTTTGGTTAATTGTAACTTTGTCGCCAGAAGGGATTAAGTATCAATTGGGGTGTCAATTTATTGTGTATATCTGCATAATGGATTGTTGCCTCTACTCATATTTTTTTTGTAAAGAGTCTTGAATATTGTTATAATACTGGCTGCTTGATCAGGAGCTCGTCTTTCTAATTGAGCTATTATTCTGTTCTTTACTTATTCTTAATGTGATCATTCATTTGTTGGAAGTAACTTTCTTTCCCAGAAGGAATAGGACCAATTGGCGTTGCTTTATTTTGTGTATCTGCTTAAGTGTTGTTGCTTCACCCATTTTTCCTATGATTATTGTTGGCATGCTAGATGCTTGATGAAATGCCACTCTTTTACACTTCATATTTGAGCAGCTATATATTCTTTGCTTCCACCTACTTATATCGTGGTTGATTTCTTTGAATGTTGTGGCATATTCATTTACACTTCATGTGGCTGATGTAGAATCTTTTATATTGCTCAGCTTTGGTCATTAAAGAGTTGCTCATCCTTAAGGGAAACCACTTCAGTTAGCCTGTTAAATTTAAGGAGTAGCTCTTCTGCTAGAGTTTTCTCTCTTATGAACATGACCCGCTACTCTACCTACTCCAATGATGATTCTTGTCTCTCCGGGAAGAGGAGGTCACGTGGACCAGTAATGGCGGCCAAGAAAAGGTCTGAAGGTAGGGAAAGTGACTTGACTTTGCTGGACAATATGGTTTTCTGAATACAAAATGAACGTAGGCTATATTTAGTTACTAGTCACTTTGGTTGTTGCTGACAAGATGCAGCGTTGTAAACTGACTGGCCTGCTTGATATTGTCCACTGTTCAGGGGCTAAGCAGGATGATGGGAAATACAAGGACACAGTTGATCTTCCAAAAACTGCCTTTGGCTTGCGAGCAAATTCCACAGTTAGGGAACCTGAACTTCAGAAAATATGGGATGACAACCAGGTTTTTAAAAGAGTTGTTGACAGGAACAATGGGGTGAGTGCTCGAAGACTGACTTAAGCGTCTTTACAAATGATAATTGCTTTTGACTAATGCTTAGAGTTTCTTGATAGGGCACTTTCGTTCTGCATGATGGACCTCCTTATGCAAATGGTGACTTACACATGGGACATGCTCTGAATAAAATCTTGAAGGACATTATTAATCGTTATAAGGTTCGTATGTAAGCTCACCCTTTTGTAGTTCTTTTTGCTGTATGTGCATTGAACTAAGTAGAAACACATTTGGTGGTTTTCTTTGGTGGTTAGCTTTCAAGCAGCGATAGTACTTTAGCTTGTTGTGTGCTGATGAGTAAATTCTTGATTGGGACATTTGGATTTAGGTATCAAGTTATGAACAGTCACTGCTTTGACCATTCGGGTAGATCATATTTGATTTGCCATGTTTGATTATAGGTAATCCGTTGAGAGTGTTGAGCCTGTGAGTTACTCACTTTCAAGTCTTGATCTGATAACATGGAACATTTTACTGGTAATGAGCCCTGTTGAGATACTTTGAGATTCATCTGTGGAAATTCTCTGTTGAGTTAAATCATTTTGTGATAGTGAAACCCCTCATCATAAAGTTAATTCCGTTCTTTTCACCATACTTGATAAACATAAGTCCTTCATTAAGGCTTCATAAAGTGATGTCATTGTGTAGCTCTTGGGACAGATAAAAGGTGAATCTTCTGCAGTATCAGATGAAACATACTTTATAAGTAGGTGTTTGGACATGAACTGGAAATCATGATTTGAAATCATTGATTTGGGTAGAGATTGATTTGAAGTTGAAATTTTGTTTGCACATGCAAAACCCCACAGTCTCTGAAATCTATCAAAACTTTCCAATATACAATATAACCAAATGAGCAAACCATAGCTCATATGGTATCTAAATATCTTAAGGTGCTGCATTAATAAATCGCCTACAACCATGTTCCTTGTATAAATAAATGCTTGAGAATACACGCTGTTACTTGCTGAATAAAGGTTGTAGAAGAAAGCAGGCTGAGTGTATGGTCAGAAGGCTGCATTAATAAATCGCCTACAAACATCAACCTCAGTCACTTCCTTACTGGAGCCTGAAAATGAACATGGCAAGTTGAGCCAAAACAAACCTGAGTGTATGTAGCTCACAATGCGGCGCACTGCATTTTCACCCCTCATCAGGTGGGAAAACAAACAAAGATGGTAGAGAAAGATAAATCCTTCTATATCTTACAGAGTGGAACATAAATGAAGACTAGCTGTGCTTTATCTAATTTCTATAGTCGTTGGTGTTGTCAGATAATTTGGCAAAATATTTCTTTTACTTCTCAGTTTTCACTTAGCAATATTACATGATTTGCCTACATAGTTTGAGATGTAGTATAATATCACCTGCTTTTATCAATTAGATTTGGATAAACAGATCGTTTTGCATCAATGTTGGCTAGCCTAAGCTCATGAAACAATCAGGTTATTATCCGTGAATCTTTAGGTAAGATTTATAGTTTCGTCTGCTGTTATCAACTAGATTTGGATAAACCGATCGTTTTGCATCCAGGTTGGCTAGCTTAAGCACATGAAACAAGCAGGTTACTACCTGTGAATCTTTAGATAAGAGTTGTAGTGGACAAATAAATAAGAAAAAGAAAGGTTTTAAGGCTTTAACATGAGGCTGCTTCAAAATTTTAACATTTCAAAGTGCTATGATAGCTGTAGTATTGTTCAGTCTAGTTGATGTCTAGTGTGATCTCTGTTGCCTAAATTTTGTTATATGGACTCATCAGTCAAGTGAACACTATTGTGAGTTAACAATTGATTCTCATAGGCTACCTTCCAGGCATTTCTGGTGCCCACAATTATGTTGTGTTTTACTAATTATGTCAAAGTTGAAATGCTCTCTTTAGAATTAACAGCTGTCACGGTGTCACCCCTGCACGTATTTCATATCTGTCTATTAGATTTTTTGTCATATCTCATTAGTCCTTCTGTTTTTTCAGCTTCTTCAAAACTTTAGAGTTCAGTATGTTCCAGGTTGGGATTGCCATGGCTTACCAATTGAATTAAAAGGTAAACATCATTGCTTGTGCAGCTTCAGTTAAGTTTGTTTAATATTCCTGTGCTTAACTCTGGATAGTTAATATATGAGACTAGTCTATGTTAGCAGACCTAACCAGCAGTTACTGAGAATGTGCTTACCAAAGTTGGCTTTATCCTTAAAGAGTACCAATTTGGTGAAGTACTTTGCCTCTGGGCTACTTCAATTGTTATATTCAAGAAGCAGACATTAGTTGTTGCTAAAGCATTTCTGATGCAAAATACCTTGTCCGAATTTCCAAAAATTGTGAACCAATTACAAATCGAAGTTGCAGATGCCAGATGGTTGCCTGTGCTTTACATATAGCTTTACTTAGGGTCGATTACAATTCTTTGATTGACTTTTGTTGTCCTTTGCCTACTCTCTTTTTGATTCTTTGACTTAGCTACACTGGTATTTCTCAAAATTATAGATCATGTGTACTTCTGGTTGTCTTTTTCCTGATCAAAACCAATCTCTGAGACAATTTCCATGTTTCTTTGAGATGTAAGAAACGTAGAGCTATTATTGGTTTGAGAGCTTGTAGTCCCAAGTACAACCATGGGATAACATCCACTGTTTCCCTTGAATCCAATTGATTGTTTTTTTCCTTGGTTCCTGATTAGAAAGTGTGCCACAACCTTCTCCTCAGTGAAGCCTGGTCCTTTTGTGTAGAAGGTATAATAGGGAGTACTGCAGAGTCTCTGTGGAAACACCATCTGCCTAAAGTTCTTTTCTTTCACATGCTTTATCAGGTCCTTATGATTAGCAAGCTGGCATTCTCATGCTACTCCATCTTATTCCTTAAACTATTTGGCAAGACTATGCTTTGGGAAAATGTAACTTCTTATTCTGAGTGTCTTGATTCATGCTGTACCTTATAAAAAAGAAGATTTTTATAATTCATGCTGAAATATCTGGATTGTGGATAAAAGATATGGAATAAGGGTACCAAAATTTTAGAACATACTCGTATGCTTTCTCCTTGTAAAAAGAAGAAGATATACTCATATGCTTCTCTGTTCCGTCTGTGCCCCCTAATTTGTATTTTGGTGGCATGACAGCTTATTTTAACTTCAGTGTTACAGTCACTAGACGATGATGCCAGAAAGGAGCTTACACCTCTAAAATTGAGAAACAAGGCAGCCAAATTTGCAAAATCAACTGTGCAGAGTCAGATGGCATCATTTAAGGTTGTTTATATTTTGCTACTTCCTGTTCTGTATTCTTTCATCATTGACCTTCTATTCCTCCTTTCTTGTTATTCTGCTTTATTCCTAATGCTAACATCTATGGTCCTGAGATGCATGCAGCGCTACGGAGTATGGGCTGACTGGGATCAGCACTATCTAACTCTTCACCCAGAATATGAAGCTGCACAGGTATGGTTACTGCAATTCTTATAGCCCCTTCAATGTGTTTAGCTGAATCTCCCATAGTTCTGCTCTTATGATTGGCCAAACTTTTCTGGTTTGCTTCTGCACTATATGTTTTGTGTGCCTTCTATTTCTTTCCTTGTTATGTAAGCTACCACTAGTGCTTTCTCTTTGACGAGTAAATTGCATGTTTTTCTTTTTTATATTGACAATAATTATTCAAGCCAGTCTTACAAAGATCTTTTTTCCTGCTTGATGCTTCTCTACTAGATTGAAGTATTTGGCCAGATGGCAATTCAAGGTTTTATATACAGAGGCAGGAAACCAGTTCATTGGAGTCCCTCATCTCGAACTGCACTTGCAGAGGCTGAACTAGAGGTATTTGAACTTGTAAATTGTTGCTTTTTCTCGAAGAATCCTACTTTCTATGCGACTGTTGATTTGACCTGGGAGGTTGGTAGAACTTGAATGATTGACAAGGCAGTGGATTCTGCTATTTTTTGGCAGATGAAGGTGAAACCTCGTAAGTTGTCTGGGTAATAGTACAGTCTGGGTCATATCATTGTTGTATTTCCCATTTTATTTTTACTAGAAGAAATTTGGTCTGGTTAATGTCTCCTCTCCTTTTGTTTGATTTGAAATATATTATATCATAAGTAATTTACTGGAAAGGCTGAACATCGTTACTTTGACCTGCTATTCATGTAGTTATATGAATATGTCTCTACATATGTGTTTTTGTATATGTATATATTTTGTTTGTGTGTATATACATGGTTCTCTCTGACATCAATGAAGTTTATATGCAGTATAATGAGGAGCATGTGTCAAAGAGCATGTATGCTATTTTCAGACTAGTTGGTGTACCAGCTTCATGTGACTCATTGAAAGAATTCTTGCCCAATCTATGCTTGGCAATTTGGACAACAACTCCTTGGACAATACCAGCTAATGCTGGTAAGGTGTTTTGCGAAATCATCACAGTTTGAACTTTTCCGCCTTTTCTTTAACTAGTCCAACTTAGAAAAGGTGTTATGCTTCGAATTTATTAGCTGGAACTTTTCATCTAGCATAAGACAGTGGAACTAAGGCTTCGAGTAAAATATTTCCTGCTGGACAGTGGTAGTTCTATGTTCAAGATATTGTATTTGTCACTGTTGTAAAATGACACATAAAAACACGAAATGGTTAACTATAATCTGGGAAAAATTGTCTAAGATAAGTGTGCATGATTTGGCACTGCACGACATAGCCATTTATGAATTGAGTATATAAAAACACCCAAACACCAGATATTGCTGATGCGATTCACTCATGAGCTAGCTTTTGAGGCTAAGTTAGGCCCAAGGTCCATTTCTTCACATGGTATCCTCGCCAAACCCATCGATCCCTGTTGTGTTTTTCAGTGTTGGGCATTCGTGTTATGTTATCCACACTCCAGTTGTTTAGACGTACAGGGGGTGTTAAGTCCTACATTCACTGAGGAAATGGTTTATGGTCTTCTTATATTGTCTTCTGCTATTCTCTCCTTGTGATCTAGCTATTGGGTTGAGCTAGACCCAAGGTCCGCTTCTTCACAATTGAGTTTATATCCGTTGCTTAGTGAGATTGAGCTTTTCACTTATTATTTCTGTTATTGCTTTATATTTTGAGGAATCTGCTTCTTGGGGGAGTATCATTTGCTGAACCGGGTTAGTGTGTATTTCAGTGTCCATCTTTATGCTACATCCTTTTTCCTGCCTTTTTGTGAGAAGTAAATATATGAACTAGATAAAGTTGTGTCTGTGAAAGGCTTAAGTAACCAATGTTTGATTTGTTCTCAAATTTCAGAATTTGGAAGCATTTCGGGTTTGCGAGGTTGCACTATAGTTTGGCATGCTAAATATATTTTCCTTTTCAAGTGAAGTTCTTGTTTTGCTTTAAAATTGAATTTATTTAGCACAGTCCATTCTCTCAACAAAATATAAGTGCTGCTAGTCTTTTATCATGTGAAGTTTTGCTTGGCTTTTCTATAGTTAAGGCTCATCAAGTCATGGTATGGAAATTCATTTTTTCCATTTCTGTTCATATATTGAGGTACAACTATTGTCTAATAATATATGTGGGGGTTTGCAGCTGTTGCGGTAAATAACAAGCTTCAATATGCCATTGTTGAAGTTTCCTCAGCCTCTGTAGATGGTTCTACATCTTCTGGTGATGGAAAGAAGAGGTTTGGAAATTTCATGAAGGGCGATAAAAGTCTACATCTTATTGTAGCTCTGGACCTTGTATCAACATTAGAATCAAAATGGGGCTTGAAGCTTACCTTGAAGAAAACAGTTCTGGGTTCAGATCTTGAAAATTGCAGGTGAAGTGTTGATCTTGTAAGCTTGGTTGTCCCAACTTATTATTTTATGCTGCCATATACAATTCAAATGGTAGCACCCTAAGGCGTGGCCTAGTGGTCAATGAGCTGGGAGAAGAACCACGAGGTTTCAGGTTCATATCTCAGCTCTGCTGATGCAAAAAAACACTAAGTGATTTGTTTCCATTTGCCTAAGCTTTGGTGGGATTAACCGGTACCTATGCTGGTGGGAGGTAGCAGGTACCCGGAGGAATAATCGAGGTGCGCGCAAGCTGGCCCGAACATCATTGTTTAGAATTTTTTTTTCAAATGGTATATTTCCATTATTTTTCACGAGTATATTCTGTCAAAAGTCCATGTTAAAGGATGGACCTTATGTATAAACCATGTGGTCCGATAGTTCATGACGAAGTTGTCAATACTGTTCTGCATGAGTTGGTTATCAAAAAAACAAAATACTGTTGTCCATGAGTTTCTCACACTTGTTACTAGAGAGGAATTGTTTATTACTTCAGAAACCTACTTCCAACTTTTCTCAGGTACACCCATCCTATAGATAGCCGGGAATGCCCCATTGTCGTTGGTGGTGATTACATTACAACAGAGTCAGGAACTGGATTAGTTCATACCGCACCTGGTCATGGACAGGAAGATTATGTTACCGGCTTGAAATACGGTTTGCCTTTAGTTTCCCCTGTTGACGATGATGGGGTATTTACAGAAGAAGCTGGACAATTTAGGGGGCTTGATGTGCTTGGCAATGGCAATGTTGCTGTTATTGATTACTTGGATGAACACCTGTCAATGGTTATGGTAGAGCCATACAGTAAGTGGTTTTTTCAGTGCCTATTCCGGATGTCTGCAACCTATAAGTCTCCTGTGATTCATTAAATATTGTTGATATTCTTTCTGAATCTAATCCTTGTTTTCTCTTCTAATAAATAAATGTTGTGCAGAACACAAATACCCTTATGACTGGAGAACAAAGAAGCCTACTATATTCAGGGCTACTGAACAATGGTTTGCATCAGTGGAAGGATTTCGTGATGCTGCAATGGATGCAATCAACCAAGTAACATGGATTCCTTCTCAGGTATTTGTTATACTTCTTAGGCTCTCAGATTTGTTGAAGATGGCATCTGGTCCTCTAGTGGCTTTGTAACTGAATAATATGATTCTGTCCAGGCAGTAAACCGTATTTCTGCTATGACATCTGGCCGCTCTGATTGGTGTATATCACGCCAAAGGACATGGGGAGTCCCCATTCCAGTTTTTTACCATGTTGAATCAAAGGAGCCACTGATGAATGAAGAGACTATCGATCATATCAAATGTAAATCCCTCATGTTGTGATTTCCTGTACTTCTCTGTTACGCTGGATTTTTATAGGAGCATGATAATTTCTCTGATCAAGTACATGTATTTTCATTCATAAAATGTGGCTAAGCTGGACGTATACAAGGGGTATACCAAAAGGTAAAGAATCTACAAAAGGATATGATTCTCTATAAACTCCACCCAATCATCTATACAACTAGGAAATTTCTGTTCACACCAAAAGAAAATAAGGGAACGGAGACTACTCTATAGTCTAGAGATACTCGACTCTACACCTTCAAAAGCTCTCTCATTTCTTTCTCTTTAAACTATTCACATTAAAGCAAGTAGAATCACATTCCAGCCCTTCATTTTCTCTTCCTTCTCCTGCTCTTCAATCTGAACATCAAATCTTTCATAGTATTTGGCATTTCCGACTGAGTGCCAGGTTAAAACCAGGCAAATAAATTGAAACCGAGGGAGTATTAAATATTAAAATCTTTAGTTTGTGTTTAGAATATTCTAATGTTAACCTCACACCGAATCATGATTTTGCAGCTATAATTTCCCAAAAAGGAAGTGATGCATGGTGGTACATGGCAGTGGAGGAATTACTTCCTGAGAAATATCGCGATAAAGCATCAAACTATGAAAAAGGGACTGATACAATGGATGTCTGGTTTGACTCAGGTGATATAGCTTCTTTCGGTACTCTACCTGTTGAACTAGCTCAAACAATTTCCTTTGTGGGGATAAATGTTGATCATTGATTGTTTGAAACTTTATGGCACCATGGTTAAAATCTAATCATCTATTAGTTTCTACTTTGCTTCTTCTTGTATTTGGAAAGCAACCTCATCTATTCATCAATACTAGAGTGTGTTTGGGTTAATTTTAAAGTTTGGTTAAACTAGCTTTGTAAGAACTTTTTGGGTTATTTTAGAATTGCTAGTACTCTTCACTTTCGGTGCTGCACCTGTGTCGAAAAGACATGGGTATAGGTCCATACCGGATCTGGTCAATCGATCTTGGTTACTTTGACCAATATTGGAAATCAAAACAAAAGCTAGGGTGAAACAAATTTAGGCATATGCCTTTTCGAAGAAAATAAAAATAAATTTAGGCATATGTTCGTTAATATCATTAAAAGATACTTTTATTAAGAAGTCAACAACCAGAAGATACTTTAAAGTTATTTACAGGTCAACATCTCTATTGAATGTTGGAAAAAAAACATCACTATTGAATGTGCAATGAACTGAAGAAGTCTATCATGACCTCTCATTTGCAATAGCCAAAAAATTGTTAGGAGCATATGTACTAAATAATAATTACTGATTCAAACTTGCTCTAAAATATTCATGCATTCCTTTCCATTCAAGTAGTCCATAAATTAGGCATATTTATATAAATCTATTCGTAGATGTTTGAAATAGTTTAAGCCAAATTAGTGAAGACTTTCCATTCTCGATTCAATTACCGCTATTCTCGCTAAAGCTCGAAAATGTCCGCCTGTAAGTTCCTTTGTCGTTAGAAAAAAAAAGAGATATTATTTTATATTTGAATTTCTTCCTTTTTCTCTCCAACACTTTCTTTGGTCAACAATCAACTAAAGTCCCGCACCCGTATTCGTACCTAGATCTGTACCCCCAAATCTTAAAATTTAGTATTCGAACACTGAAGGTTGATCAGCAGAACACCAGAACCTTAGTATTAATTGTTTGCTGAATTTCTTGTTCTATCAAGATCAAGCCCAGTGTTTTGGGAAGCGAGAAGCGGAAAAAAGCGTCGAGGGATCGCTTCACAGAAGCGAGAAGCGAAGCGCGCACTTTTTTTAAGTAAAGTGATATTTAGTATAAAAATAAAAAAAATATTAAATAACTGAATAGAGGTAATATATTCTTAGATTAAAAGTAAATAGATAGTCAATAATCCTCATAAGTCATAACATATAAAGTAAAAACATAATTAAATCACAAAAAATGCAGCAATAAAAATATAGAAAAACACACAGCAGCAACCACAAAAAAAACAAAAAAAACAGTAGCAGATCAGTCGCAGCAGCCTCGCAGAGAAGAAGAAGAAAAGAAGAAGAAGAAGAAGAAGAAGAAGAAGAAGAAGAAGAAGAAGAAGAGAACTTACAGCAGTGGCCTGGCAGCAACCAAAAATAGAAAAAACCGTCGCAGAGCAGTTGCAAAGAAGAACAGAAGAAGAGAAGAAGAAGAGAACTTACAGCAGCNAGTCAATAATCCTCATAAGTCATAACATATAAAGTAAAAACATAATTAAATCACAAAAAATGCAGCAATAAAAATATAGAAAAACACACAGCAGCAACTAAAAAAAAAAACAAAAAAAACAGCGCAGCAGCCTCGCAGAGAAGAAGAAGAGAAGAAGAAGAAGAAGAAGAAGAAGAAGAAGAAGAGGAGAAGAGAACTTACAGCAGTGGCCTGGCAGCAACCAAAAATAGAAAAAAACGTCGCAGAGCAGTTGCAAAGAAGAATGGAAGAAGAGAAGAAGAAGAGAACTTACACCAGCAGTCGCAGCAGTCCAAAAAATAAATTTGAAGTTGCGAAAGAGGTATGTGAAGTCGCGTACGGATTTCAGAAATTTAGAAAAAAAAGACCTTATAGTTTTTTTGAAAAAAACCCTAATTAGCGCTTTTTCAAATTAAGCGCGCTTTTTCACACTTTCGCTTTTCTTGCGCTTCTCGCTTCTACAGTAGAAGCGAGCGCTTTTTCAATGTTGCCTCGCTTCAGGCAGGGGCTTCGCTTCGCCACGCCTCGCGCTTTAAGCGCGCTTTTCCTCACTTTTTATAACACTGATCAAGCCCTTGTTTATCCTTGGTCATTTCTTGAAGTTGGTGTAATTAATTCTAATGTGTTTTTTGAACTCTAGAATGCATGTGACTACCAACTCTCTTTGTATTGCTTCTTGATCATCTTGCTGGTGGCATGCTTATTGGAATTATGTACACGGACTTTCTGAAATGTCTCTCCAATAGTCGGCCAGTCAAGAACTCGCATGTCTAGAAGATGTAAGTAGCGGTAATAAGGATACTGAGATGAATGCGTGGGTATACTAGGAGAGATATGATTAGGAACAAAGATATTTGAGATAAGGCAAGAGTGACCTTCATGGTGGACAAGATGACTGAGTTGAAGCTGAGATGGTTCGGGCACGTGAAGAGGAGATCCTTTAATGTCCCAGTGAGGAGGTGTGATAAGTTTTCTATGGTAGGTCTTAGGAGAGCAGATGTAGGCCGAAGAAATATTGAGGAGATGTGATTAGATAGAACATGACACATCTGCAGCTCAACGAGAACATGATCCTAGATAGGAGGATATGGAAGTCGAGGATTAGGGCAGAAGGTCAGTAGGTAGTCGAGTGTTGTCTAGTTTTCCTTATCAGTATTATTATTAGTACTCTCCTGCTGGCTGCTACCGTATTATTCTCTTTTATTATTACCTGGTGTTGCTCTGCTTCAGTTATCATACTGTTTGTTGTTGCTATTGTTCTTTTCTCCATTATTTTCTATATGGTTTCTTCACTATTGTATTTCCTTTATTTATTGATCTTGATATGCTTTACTTGATGCAAGGGTCTATAGGAAACCTCTCTACCTTCACAAGGTAGGGGAGGGGTAAGGCTGCATACACACCATCCTCCCCCGGCCCACTTGTGGGATTACACTTCCCTTTTCTTCCATCCTTCTCTCTCTCTATTTTTTCCTTTTTGTGTCTTCTCTATTATTGTTGTCTTTTCCTTCTCTCCCCAGACCCCATTTTTTTTTGAGATAAGGGTAACTTTTCTCTCCCCAGACCCCATTGTGGGATTACACTAGTATGTTGTTGCTTCTCTGTTGTTTCTTTGATGTTTAGAAAGGTTGGGGGATTGACCCATATCCATGTGTGCCTTTATTGTTGTTTGTCACTTGAAATAATTCGAAGTCCTGAAAGAACCCAACTGAGTGTCAGGCTAAGTCAAGTGGACTTGACTACCACCACAAAGTTCTTGAAAAGAAATTAAACCTCTGTCAGCCAAAGTTCAGCTTTAGCTGTCTAACTATATTTCATGTTTAGGCCCTTATGTAATTTTTCTTTAGCACTAGGATTATAAATTAACCCCTCTTTACACAGGTTCCTCGTGGGCTGCGGTGCTGGACAAAAGAGAAAGCCTTAATTACCCTGCAGATTTGTATCTTGAGGGGACAGATCAGCATCGTGGTTGGTTCCAGAGTTCCTTATTAACAAGTATTGCTACAAAAGGTAAGGGGCATTTGAAGTCCTGTTCTTGATCCTTTGTAGTATTAGTTAAGAAAATTTAGAGTATCTTTTATTAGTCTCTTTTTTCTCCCATGGAAAATATCAAGCTCGGCTATGAGAAGTAGGAAAAGAACAGAGTTATGTTTGAACGTCCAGGGGAATTGGTGATCCCCTTAAACTCTTTTGTCTCTATGGATCTTTAATTTCTACATCTGAAACTATGACTATATTCTCTACTCTCTGCTATTATTGATAAAGGTCTCTCTCTCTCTTGCCCCACTATGTGGACTTCATCCATAGACCTATAGTGTACCATCTTTTTCTCCTTAAAAAACAGCGGTAAGTTATACTCTGAAAGAGGCTAAAGGATTTGGAGAAACTCTTGGAAATTGGAGACATTGGCAGATGATGTAAAAGAAGCAAATTGTCAAAATACTTAATACGGGATCGTAGTACATGACAGTAATTACCGATTTCATTATTTTTAGGTTTTGGTTCTTCGACCTTCTAATAATTCTTACATTTACCAGTTTCAAAAAAAAATTTCTTCATTGCATGTCATAATTGCAGGTCAGGCCCCTTATCATGGTGTTATTACACATGGATTTGTACTGGATGAGAGGGGGTTGAAAATGAGCAAATCTTTGGGAAATGTTGTTGATCCAAGGATGGTGATTGAAGGAGGGAAAAACCAGAAGGTATGTTTCCAATTTACAGCAATTTTTGTGCAAATCAACATGTTCTTGCCAAGAAATGACATCTCTACTTTTCGTTTGACAGGAAAATCCTCCATATAGTGCTGATGTCTTAAGGCTTTGGGTTTCAAGTGTAGACTATACTGGCGACATGCTAATTGGACCTCAAGTCCTTCGTCAAATGTCTGACATATACCGGAAATTGCGAGGAACACTCCGATTCCTTCTAGCAAATCTCCATGATTGGAAAGTAGGTTGAACAATCTCAATTGATGCCATTTTCAAATGAAAATGTTTACGCACATATTCTGATTATATTTGCAGCATCATCTTCTTTTTCCGCTAAGCTCTCTCTCTCTCTCTCTCTTTCTCACACACACACACGCGCGCGCGCACACAAACAAACACCTAGAGCATTTGAAATCCGTGTCATAGATGATCCCTCTTATGCTCGACTCTTGAACTGAGTATTACTTTTACTTGTTAAAGTTGATTTTATTAATTATCTTGATTCTTGAATTAGATGTTCAACTTGACATGGTAGTTTTGGAAGTTGAAGTTTTATTTGAAATGTTCTTTCTGCAGGCTGATTATACAGTCCCGTATAGTGATCTTCCAATGATTGATCAGCATGCATTATACCAGCTTGCTAATGTTGTGAACAACATTAGAGAGAGCTATGATGGTTATCAGTTTTTCAAAATATTTCAGGTATGGTTTCTTTAAAAGCCAAGTTGATGTTTCAAGTTCCTGAAATGTGATGGCTCTTAAACTTTGGTTACCTGGAAAAAGGAACTTGTATGCTTGAAGATAGTAAGAGAGTGTATTTTGAAGAAAAGGAGGAGCTTAACAGTTTCTGTTATGTGCAAGAGTGGGAGGGTCTGAGTCATGGTTTAAACTATGTGCGTTAGTCTTAGTGCATCTGCAGATGATAATATGGCTGCAACTAGCAGATTAGTTGTGTTGTATCTGTGTTTCAATGTGAACTAATTGTTTAGGTAGACGTGGCACTTTAGCAGCGATGTTTAATGATGTAAACACCATTTCTATTACCAGTCACAGTAAACGTCAAGTCTTTCATCACTAACTCTGCCAAAGTTTCAGAAGGTTAAAGGCTGAAGTTTTCCTTCTTGTTCTAGTTTTACTTGATAGTTATACGATGGTTAAAAAAAAATCAAACTTGATATCATGTGAAGTCTGAAGAAACTAGAAACTAAACTGAGATTCTTTATTCAAGTATATAAACCATGTCAGTTCCCCCAAAAAAAGAAAGAACCATTTCAGCCACCAATCAGACATCGAAGTCAAGATCCTGCCCAAAGTTTCAGAGTGTAAAATCTGAAGTTCTCTAGAGACTGTCAGCTCGCTGCAGTTGTACTTCGTAGTGTGGAGCACTAAAGATTGTTGAAGAGTTCTGGCTGCATGGAGGATATTTTGGGAAAATGATCAAGGCTTAGCACTAGAAGTATGGAAGAAAACATTTGTTCAACAGATGAAAAAGGTAATACAGAAGAAAAAATAGAAGGTCAATATCGAAGTCCTTAAGATTGATGACAAGGAACATAACACACCAATCCTGTTGAATACAATGATTTTTATCCAGCGAAGGAGCATTTCCTTAACTTTTTTTGAGAAAGTAAGGAGAAGGGGAGGGGAGCCTTGGAGTAATAGTAAAGTTGTCTCTGAGTAACCTATAGGTCATGTAGGCTACCCACACCAAACTCCCTTGGGGTGTGGTTTTTCCCTAAACCCTGCGTGAATGCGGCACGCTTTGTGTACAGGCCTACAGGGTTGCCCTTTTTGTTGTTGAGAAAAGTAACGATGTTATTGATATTGCATAACACCAAGATGTACTGACAAATATGTACAAGTAGAGCAAAAAGAAAAAATATTCCTAAAATCATGTAAGGATTCCATGAATCCTAACAGTTATTCATCCTCATTTACAATTCCTTTCCACACCAAAATTAAAACAAAATTATAAAATAAACTTAAATCTTTATGAAAGAGTTAACAGTATCTTCAAAGCACCTTATGTTTCTTTTTGTCCAAATGATCCACCAGATGCAGGATATTCATCCTCATGTACAATTGTTTCTACGCCAAAAGTAAAATGAAATTATAAAATAAACTTAATTTTTATGAAACGGTTAGCATTATCTTCAAAAACCTTATGTTTCTTTTTGTCCAAATGATCCACCAGATGCAGACTGGTCTTAAATTCCACCACTAGTGGATGTGTATTTCTATAAGCGCTAGATGAAAAACTATCAACTTGTTAGGAGTTAGTTTTGGCTTGCCAATAGCATTACTGGTGGATATTTCTGCAAAACAGGGAGGGAATGGATTGATTATTATCTAGTGCTATGTTGGATCACTTCTGAAACAGAATAGCTTGAATATTTCCAATGGAAGGTAACCTAATTTAGCTGAGAATGTAGGTACAAAAGCAGCAAATTGTATTTGTTGGAAATGTAGTTGCAGCTGTGTCAAGGCCTAGTGTAAAAATGAGGGAGGAGGTTTAGCTGCTATAAAGTGGCTGCTGCTGCTGGTGTGTGTGTGTGTGTGAGAGAGAGAGAGAGAGAGAGGGGCCGGAATAGATTGAAGCAAAGACACAGTAGCAATTTCTTGTCAATATTATGGCAAGAAGATAACAAGGATCCTACAAAAGATTTGACATATTACTCCAGTAAAATGCAATCTTTGTCAGATAAATGATTACGGTCTTTAACAATATGTAGCATTATTTCTTGTCAATATTATGGCAATCTTTGTCAAAATGAATTTGATTATCAGCTGATGGTCACAGTTGTTTTGATACTTATTTACTACTTTCATCCCTTTAATAGCTGACATCCATTTTTATGTTATTATTTTTAATGTCCGTGCAGGTGATTCAGCGCTTTGTGATAGTTGACCTCTCAAACTTCTATCTTGATGTCGCGAAGGATCGGCTTTATGTTGGGTAATACATGTTGCATCTCTACATACTCTCACCTTTTGTTCTCTTCCAAGCTTGTCTAATGTTTCAAGTGCTGGATTTTTTTTAAAAAAATAACAAAAGAATATAAAACAAAGCAAAGACATCATGCTACCATATTAAAAGAGCTTTAAATATTGTAATTATGAAAGATTCATTTTTCAGTTTTGGCCCCTCTTTGTATAAGGTACTTCTGATGGTGGCCTCTGTTGAACCTGCAATTCGGTTTGTAGACTTGATTTATCCCGAAGTTGCCTTTTGGCTCGTTATCTATTAAACCCATTCAAATGCCATCAAAATGAGCTGTATTTAGGTACTTTTTATACAATATTTTGGAAAGAAGAAAAATAATCAGAAGAAGTTATACCAAATGAGATCTGCTGCTGGTAGGGGAGGACCAAAAGTGCACCAATATTGCAAACATGAGGTACTATTAGTGCTCCATGTGAAAACTCAAGGATGACTTTGAGTCTTAACCCAAAGATGAGGGACTATTTTGGGTCTTTTCTCAACTTGAGATCCCAGCTACTTCTCTTAGGGAAGTTAGTATTCTCAGACCTCAATTCTTGACTCAGTGTCATCATTTTACAGGTACTATGTCCCGTGTATGAGTTATATGAGTTCTGAAAGATCTTCTGAAAATTGACTTTGTGTGGCGGATTGCGTACATTGCTCTTCCTTTACATTGAGGCTTCTGCTGCTATGGACTTTCTTTATATTAGAAATTGTAGGCCAAGAGCTTTGAATCCAGCTTTCTGCTCGTTACATGAACTACAGCTTGTATTGAAAGCTTAGTCAGATGCTAGTGTAAATTGGTTGAGTTGCAGTTAAAAATGCATGCTTAAGTCAACATATGTTGCAGAGAAGAGGAATTACTATGTGCAGTAGATTTGTTTTCTGTGAAAATTCTCAGGAATCTGCAGATCATCTGTTTTCGCATTGCAATCATACAAAGCAGTTACGTGATCTGTTCCTGAATATGAGTGGTGTGCAACAAATGATGCCAAAGAATGTGAAAGGCCTATTGGTTTGTTGGCGGAATCAGAAAGTCAGGAAATAATTAACACAAATCTGGAAAACCATACCTCTCTGCATCTTTTGGACTATTTGGTTGGAAAGAAATAAGAGAAATTTTGAGAATCAGAAGAATCATTCTTTTGTTAAAACTTAAAAATAGAGTCTTCAATGTGTACTTTTGGTGTAGGGTAAATCTGGTAGAAGACTTAGTTCAGTACATGGATTCTATAGAAGTTTTGAGATTGTAACAGATACAACAGTGCTGTAGTTTGTATGCTTTGAGTACTTTCTTGGTACATTTTTAATGAATTTTACACTACCTAATAATTTTTTTTTTGTTATTTTCAGGGGGAGTGCAAGTTTTACAAGGAGGAGTTGTCAAACAGTCCTTGAAGCCCATCTGCTTTCAATAGGAAGGATAATTGCTCCTATCTTACCCCATTTGGCTGAGGATATGTGGCAGCATCTTCCTTTTCAGTATACGGCTGAAGATGGGCATGTTGCTAAATTTGTTTTTGAGTCAAGATGGCCTGAACTAGATGCAGAATACCTTTCCTTTCCAGGGGAAGAAGTTGACTTTTGGGGAAAAATTCTTGAGGTAACTGCTATACATCTGAGCCAGCTAACCCACATAGTTTGGCCCAATACTTTTATCTGTTACCAGTTGGTTAAACTTAAGTTTGGCCTAGTATTCCAATCTGGCGACCAGTTGCTTAAGGAAGCTCAAAGGGGGCTGATATCTGTTTATCTATGATGCCATACAAGAAATCCACAGCGCAGATTGGTAGCTTTAAATTTGAGGGAGCAAATGATTGTCCATGACATCAGATTCTATTTTGTTTAATAATTTAAACTATTCGTGGTTTCATTCATGCTGCCAGACAGAGCCTATTTTCTTTCTATTGAATTGTCACTATCTTCAGGCTACTTATCCAATCATTTTCTGATCATGACAATTTGAACAACTATGACCAGCTAAGGACGGAAGTTAACAAAGCATTAGAAGTAGCTCGAAGTGGAAAGTTGATTGGTTCCAGTTTAGAGGCCAAGTTGTATCTCCATTGTTCTAATGAAAGCCTGGCTGAGAGACTAAACAAAATGTGTGAACCTACAAATGAGGCAGATGCTTTACATCGCATATTTATAACATCTCAGGTATACTGCAGTACTCATTTTAACTTTGTATAGTTTGGACTCATGCTCAAGATTCTATAGGTCTTGGTATAAATGTGTCCGTTACTTGTCTTTTATGAGTACCTGCCTTCCCCTCTTTTTAGTGTTAGCTCACTTGAGACTGAAACAAACTAAATTGGATCCGCTTGAAAACCTACTTCTGAGTTGACACCAGTCATATTTTTTGGGTTGGTTACACTTGCAACAAATATTGGTCATCTTTTCAGCTGAATTTCGTTACACACGTGTGGTAGTAGTCTTAAAACGTGAAATACTCTCTGTTTAGGTATTCTAGGCCTCCATAACAGAAATGTCTTCTTTGAGCGCATAATGTAAGTGGTTTTCTTGATTTTATACATCTTATGAGTGCATTCTTGCAATTTTCGTAGGTGGAGATTCTCAACTCATTGCAAGATGAAAGGATTAAAGATGTTCAGTACACTGGAGAATACCTCATGGAAGAAGGGGACAAAATCTGGATTGGTGTATCTCGTGCAAATGGCTCGAAATGTGACAGATGCTGGAATTATTCACCTCAAGTAGGTTCTTTTACTGAGCATCCTTTGCTATGTGGCCGCTGTCACACCGTGGTTATCAGTCTGCAAGCTCGTGATCTTGATGATTTATCCAAGGTCACACACAGTGAAGCAAAGGAGGCTATAGCACAATGAACTTAATCAATATATCATGATCCACAAATCTGGAGGTTTACAGCTACTACAAGCTGTAATTCTTGTGTCTTCAAAAAATTTTAATTTCATTACCAAATATGAGGCATCAACCGAAGTCTTTCATGTAATTCATTAGAATAGAGAAAGAAAAACACAGAGATATCTTTTTTTTATAAGTTAGGATAGTATTTTTGTACATGCATTGATGAATAGAAAGATAGTGATTTAACTGGTATTGTGATGTTTTTTGTAATCGATTTGATTCAGACCTTATTTAACAAATCCAACAGTATATTACAGGATTATTTTTAGACATTGCTTTATTTTATTTTATTGTTACTGTTACCACTTCAACTGAAGGATTAATTGAATATAATAAGCCCAAGTCACAACCTGATGCAGTCAATTTTCAGCAAATAAATTGTCTTATTAAATGTAATACAAAATTAGTACGATTAAGTAATTTTTTGAACTAAATAATTAAAAATAAACTCATTTGCAGCCAATTTTTAGTAATCCCTCCCGCCATTTAATATATGACCGTTTGGGTGAAAACATTTGCCCCCAATTTTGAAAATCCCTACTCTCTGTATCGCAAAACCCTCCGATTCTGTAATTTTGTAGGTTCCTGCCGTGGACGGCGATCCTTCTCTCACCGGCGGCGAAATTGAATCGGACGATTGCCAGGTTTCTTCTGTTCTCTTTCTGATTCTTCTTTCTTCACTCTGCAACCCAATGTTGTTTTTGTAAAAACTGAGAATTTCGAAGAAATTATGAAAATTTAACCAAATCACATCATTTATGTTTCTTTTGATATCTTGTTTCAGTAGTTTATTTTATTCGTCAATTTGATGTGGTGGGAGCTTAGTCTATTTTGAAGGATTGCCCTATTCTGCTGCTTTATATATACTTTGGATAGGTGGTAGAAAGAGACATTAAAGAAATGTGGAAATTGATATGAAGAAGGGACTAACGTTTTGCACAATTTTGAATTTGTTTTGTTCATTATTTCAAGAACAATTAACTGTTTCTCCTGGTGAATACAGTAATATGGGCGAATTTCCTTTCCTCCGATAGAATCTTAAACATGTCAAGAAATATTGCGCGTCTAATTTCAATTTACTTTTATAGTAATATCGAGTCAAAACTGTTTTAACAAAAATAGTGCATTTCATTCATCTCCGAAAAGTGTTACAGCTGATATGAGGGGAACATACAAAGCATGGTATACCTCTTAACTGCTTTGGGAAATAGCTAAATGATATCTTCATTACAATTGAGATGATTCAAATGCCTATGGGAGAAGAGAATCTAGTCCTATACAGGACTTCTACATCATTTATACAAAATTTGGACTTTTGAGGGTTCAAATGTGGAGTCAACTGGTGTTTGTTCCCTAGTGGATTGTTTTTGCAATGCATATCGTTAACTGGTGTTTGTTCCCTAATGGATTGTTTTCCTTTTTGTCAAATAAACCTCTAGAGCAGATTTAGCTCTTATATATTTGTAGTTGGAATTTTTCCTTTCTTCTCTAATAATTTTACCCTTTTTTTCACCAGAATTAACCATGGTTTCCATCAAGCTAAACTCGAAAAGGCACAGACTTGAAGATCCAGCTGAAATTGCGAGCTCAAGCACGAACCCTTGTAACAAAAATGAGGTACAAAGTCCAACAACTCCAGATCCAATGGTTGGGGTTTCAGGCAGTAAAAATCAAGAAAGACATCAGTTATTTGGTAATGACTTGAAGCAAGTCCATCTAGATGATGTGAAACTTAAACCTACCATAGCCAAGTTTGTATCTGGTTTGGGTGCACTAGCATCATCAATCCAAGTTGAGGCTATTCATGTGAAACGTTCCAGTTTTGTTTACGAAACAAAGTTGCAATCTTTCAATCTCCTTGCAAATGCCATGACGAAAAAATGCAATGATAATGCTGTTCTGAAGATTGGTTGGTATGGAGCTTCCAAGGAAGAAATCACTGACATAATTACTAATGGCTTTATTCCATCAAGTTATCGTCATGGAGTTCAGTTTTCTGCTTATGATTACCCTCTTGATTGTCTCCAAACTGCTATTCAAGACAAAGATGGACTAAGACATATATTGATTTGCCAAGTGATAGTAGGAAAAATTGAAGTTGTCACTCCTGGTTCAGGACAGTTTCAACCTAGTTCTGAGGATCTTGATTCTGGGGTTGACAATTTACTATCCCCAAGAAAGCATACTGTTTGGAGTTGTCACTTGAATACTCATATCCTCCCTTTAGGCATAATCAGTTTCAGAGTTTCTCCTCATTCAAGTTAGTGAAGTAGCAGGAAACAATGTGTTGATTGAACTCATGAAGTCCCTTTGTTCTGATCAGGTAAATCATCACAACCTCTTCACTGAAGCAGTCATTAGTTGTCGTCCTGTACTATTAAAAACTCGTTACAGTTCATGGGGTATTTCTCCCTTAAAATTCATGGTAGTGTCAGTTTGTCAATTGACTAACCACATGGTCACTTAAAGCAACAGAGCGATGCAAAGCAAGGGATTGGTTATCTGTTCAAGTCCATGGATCGTGTTGCTTTTTTGTTTTTCTATTTTAGATACATTATCTAACTTTTTCACTCTTCATTCTGCAGCGTATTTAACTCAGCGAAGACTGCCAGAGCAATAATTATACAAGGATTCTCTGTTACCGTGGATTGCTGACTTTACATATTAGTTTGTGTAGCAGATCCTTCTTTTACTTCCCCCCCGGTCCATTGGTAGAAGTCACTAGTATAACAGTTTTTAGTTGTTTGTAGGAGTAACAACTGTTGTTGATAGTTTCGTATTTTCTGATGCTTTGTCCTTGTATCTAAGGTGGTGATGTTCACCTGTAATGCCCTCACATGGTTGTCTTTAACCTTTCTATCAGTGACGAATACTATTTTTCCTTTCCAAAGTGTATATTCTTGAATTGCTATTCCAACAAAAATATGCCTACAATAAGGATGTATTGGTACAACCAACAAGGGATGTGGTAGAGTGGTAAATACTCATTTATTCTTAACATGAGTTTCCCTAGGTACGGAGTCATCTTTGTTAGGGAGCGCTCCACCCCAATGTGGGACTTCCTAGCGCGAGTCAAGATTTTAGTCTCGTCCTTTGAAATCAATACAAAGAACCCTCAGATGATGAATGATACCTTGTCGCGAATGGAATTTTCAAGTTTTAAATTCCAGAAAGATTTTCTTGTTGAGTTTTAAAGGTGTGAACAAGAAATAAAGGGTTGTGACCGTTTGAAAGGTTGTGCCTTTTCCCAAGTGTTGTGACCTTTGTGAAAGGTTGTCTTCTTTCCAAAGATTTGTGACCTTTACCCTTTGTTGGCTATAATTAGAGAGGCTTTCTCTCATTTTTCTGCATCAAATTCTTCCCTTCTCTTGCATACATTTCTTACAAAATAAAATCGATCGATCGTGTCTGTGTGTGTGATTCGTTGCTGTCATTTTGAGTTCGTTGAAATTATTGAAGTTTGAGGTACCGCTACTTCTTTAATGGTTAACCCGTTTTATCTTGGGAGGAATTAATCTGCAACCTCGGGTACTTGAGGGGATTAAATTTCTTAAGGACACACAGTACGTGGAATCTGTGGACTGGGATAGTTCTTTGTTTTTTCTTTTCATCTTTTATTATTTCTGGTTTGCTAATCTGAATACAGGAGATGACAAGCTTAAGAAATTTAATTGTTGGTATTTTCTATGGTAAGAAAATTACTTTTGTTTTTTGTGTTCTTTTTATTAAGAAAAACAGGATGAAAAAGAGAATTATTTTATCAAATGATAAAAGAGATTTGGGATGAATTAGTACTACTTTAATATGTTCGAGTATATTTTATGTAGTAAGTTTTCCTTGGATGGGTAAGATTATCTTTTATTTTCTTCCCAAGTGCATTGCACCCCTTCAGTTTTCTTTTCAATGAGAAAAAATTTTTTGTGCATAAAGGTTTAGATGAACACTTTACTTATTTTTCCTATATTCTTGATTTTATATAACTATGAGAAGAAGTAAATGAACATATGTTGTCTCCTAACAATATTTGAACATGAGTTTAGTTTCTTGTTGAAATTAAATGTCTTCTTGAGGAAAATAGAAATATAATGGATACTGAGAAATGAAAAAAAAATAGCAAGAAAAGTGACTTGCGTGGAGTCATTGCTGATAGATAGAATATGATTCAATGAGAGTAAAAATCAGGTTCTATCTTTATTTCCCTTGATTTTTTTTTCTATCCTTTATAAGTTATGAGAGATTTATTTCATAAATGTTAGGATAGATGGTCATTATGTGATGATCTCAGAATATGTCTTTATTATGATTAATATGTATTCTGTTTAGAGGGGGAATTTTTTTTTTTGTAGTTTTCTACTCCATGTGAAATTTGATTTTGTTTGACTTTTGGAGACTAAAATCTTCTGACTTTTTTTTTACTCCTTTGGTCTGAAAAATATAAGAACTTCATGAACAAATCAGATTGTGCATTGGTTTAAAGAATATAAAACTATACCAATTTGTTAAATACTCTGTTTGAATGAATATTCTGACTTGAAGAGTACAAAATCTTCGTCAAGAATATTAAGGCTAAATGATTTGAAAAGGATACAATCTTCATTTTAGCAGTGTTGTATTTGAGCTTTCTACAGATTAAAACCTTTTTTTGATTTACTACTTTATCTGAATGTGAAACTGATTCAAAGAATATAAAAACTTCATCAGAATTCAAGGTTCATTCGGTTAACGATTAGAAGAATATAAAACCTTCATCGTTAAACTAGAAACAAGTTGTATAAAGATTGAATCTTTATTGTTAGTATTCTAAATACTAAGTGGTCTGTCTAGTTGTGACAGAAAGGAAAAAAAATTACTAGTAACATAAAACTAGTGATTTTTGTGCCTGCAATGGGTGTTTCTATGGATTAAATCTCCAAAAGAAGGCTTTGTGTTGCCAATGTATATTTAGATGGTATACAATTTGAAAATATGAAAAAAAAAAATTTCAAATACTTGAAAAATATTTTTGAGAACATATTTAAAATGTGGGGGGTTTTTTCCTTGTGATAAAGAAAAAATTAGACTTACTATCTAATTTAAATTTGAGAGTACAAGATATGAAATTTAATGACATTCTTGTATTATGTTAGACCCCACAAAATTCTTGGAGTATATTTGATATTGTGGTCATGGAGTCTCTCTTTACTAGTATATGATATGACTAGTATAAAACCACAAAATTATATTACTCATTCAAAAGAATTGTATTCTTTGATGAAAAAGTGTCACTTGAAATATTGTGATTTTTTTGAAAAAGATATGTCTATTTGTATAGACATGAACATTGGAGAAAAGTGATCTGTTATGTTTGTGTTGTAAAATAAACATTCGGGTCATATTGTCGTTATTGGACCGAAGAGACTATGGTCATGGGTAATTCTATAACAAATTGAATGTTATGCTGCAAAGGACATCTGGCAAGGTGCTGACTCTAAAACAATGTCTGTATTTGACAAAGTTAAAAAAAGTAAAGAACAAAATATTTGTAGGAAAAAGTTATCTCACGGAAGGTCTTTTCAAATCCATTATTTTTGTTTGTTCTTACTTACTTGAATCAAATTGTTTGTGACATAAATGCTTAGGACATGTCAATTACAAAAACCTTCAAAAACTGATCAACTTAGAAATTTTGCCTAACTCTAGTGCAATAAATCAAAATGTCAAGTATGTGTTGAATCTAAGTATGTTAAGCATACCTATATATATTTGTTGAAAGGAATTTTAATCCTTTAGAATTGATTTACACTAACATTTGTGATATGAAGTCAACACTATCTCTCGGTGGGAAAAAGTGTTTCATAAATTTTATAGGCAATTGCACTAGATAGTGTTATGTCTATCTGCTGAATGGTAAGGATGAAACAATAGAAACATATAGGCAATATAAAACTGAAGTTGAAACTCAGTTGGATAAAAAAATTGTCATGATTAGAAGTGGTAGATGTGGAGAATATGAATCTTCTTTTGCAGAAATATATTTGAAAAATGGTATCATCCATTAAATTATTGCACATACTCACCTCAATCTAATGAAATTGTTGACAGGAAAAAATCGAACTTTAAAGAAAATGTTGAATGTCATACTTACAAGTTCAGGTTTACCACAAATTTTGTGGGGTGCTATCTGTAAAACCCCGGGAATTTTTTGATCTAAGACTCGAACCCTTATTTGTAGTGAGTGAGATTTTTGCAAGGAATTTAAAGTTTCTTGAGTGTTAAAGTCACTAGATGTAGCACCTTGAGTTCCAAAAAGAATTGAATTGGAAATAGCAAAATCTGAAATTTTGCAAGTTAAGTATGAGTTTTGGGTAGACTTCAAACGACCATAGCTACTAGAACAAGATGATTTAGGTGTGCTACCAGATACCTTACGAAAGATCTTCGAATTATCTTTCCAACGCCACTGAGTTTACTCAATTCCGAGCTCTGAGTAAAAAGTTATGACAGATTTACTAACGTCGCGCAAACCTGGCAGCAGCTCCGCGATAGCTCTGCGACGCGGAGCCAACACGGACCTCACTACCTGGTGAAAGATCTTTCTGACTCCCAACTCGTTTTAATTATTTCTTTAGGGGTATTTTAGTCCTAAAAACCCTTAGGAGGTCATCTAAATTTCCCTAAACGTGTAGAAAATCAGTTTTCATAAATCAAACCCTCTCATCCACTCCAAAATTCTACGCTCAAGGGATTCAAGAAATGCTAAGGCTAGGGTTCATGTTTCAAGATTTTCCTTCAAGTGCTGCAAGAAGATGATTCTTTCAGGTATGCAAGCTTCCATAGTGTTGGGTTTGTTCACCCACACACCAATCATGTTAATTTCAACTTTAAATTCGTTCTAAAGTTGAAGCTTTGATGTTCTTGTTATGAATTCATGATTTTGCTTTCGTTCTTGAATTTGGCTGAAATTGAAGAGTTCTTGAGGTTAATGTGTCGATTTATAGAGGGGTTAGAGTTAGATTCTAGTGTACATGTGCTGGGTATCTAAATCTAAAGAGAGATTGAGAAAAAGAATCGAATTTAGACGAATTGGGGTTAGAAACGAAGAAGAAATTTCGTCGATCGAAATTTGACGTTGGTTGCGCGTCGCGGGGCGAGTTCCCAGATTTGAGAATTTCTGTTTCGCGTCGCGTTGCTGACACAAAGTGTTTTGTCTCAAAAGACGTTTTCAAAACCAAATTTTAAAAGCCTCTCCGCGTGGCGGACCCACTCTCAAATATTGGTTTTCAGTCTTTTCTCATGTTTAGCTATCTAAGATCATTCCTAAACATCATGAGACCTTACCTTGAATTCATAAATCACATTCAAGGAATAGTTAAGAGTTAAGTTTTTGATAATTCTTTCGAACATTCTAAAAAAGTCCTTTAAGCCCTTTTGAGGAGTCTTCTACAACTTCTAATAACTTGTTTCAAGACTCGAGCAAGTGAGTACGAGTGAGGAGAATGTATTCATGAGGCTATTTATCATTACATGATCCTTCATACCATGAAGCATAACTCTTGAATTCATAATTCACATTCAAGAGAGAGTTAATAGTAGAGTTCAAGAAAGCCTTTGAGTTCAATTGTGAATCCTTGAGATCAACTATTGATTTGAACTAAGTTTTGAAGAAGTAATTTAGAGAATGAGAAGAGTCGTATACATGAGTTCCATATTGTTATGTAGATCATTGAGTCGAGTTGTTTCATGCCCATAACTCTGCATGAACGTTGTAAGTTGAGTATCTTTCAGAGAAGTGGTATCTTCAAGTTCTAAGCCTTTAAGTGTTGAGTTCCTAAATCCCTTCTGAGAAGTATATTTGAGTCCTTGAGTTGAATATTTCATGCTCATAATTCCGCATGAACATTATAAGTCGAACAGTCTTGAGATGAGAAGTATCTTTGAGTCATTGAGTTGAGTAGTTCATGCTCATAATTCTGCATGAACTCTGAGTTGAACATTCTTGAAATGAGTAATATCATTGAAGTTCTAGAGTTCCAAGTATTGAGATCTATCTATGGTTATTGAAAACCTTGCATCGAGTCATTTACGTCCATAATTCGGCATGAACCATATTTTAAGAAATCTTTTACAAATGTTTCAACTTTGTTTTAAGACTTAAGTTTTGAGTTCAGTTAAGAGTAAAATTGAAGTCCTTTTCTTCAGAGAAGTATATGGGGACTATGTATTCCCAAAGAGATTTAAAATGTTTTTCACATTTAAATAAGAACAGAAACTGAGATTTCCAAGAGCCTTCGGGCTAGTTTTCAGAAAAGAGTAATCGCTTTCTAAATGAAGCAAGAGAGGAAACTGAGATTTCCAAGATAGCTTTTGAGCTAAGATTTTTGAGCACTAATCTCAAATCACAGAAAGAAGTATGTTTTTAAAACATAAAGAGCTAGTATATTTTGGGAGTAGTATTGAGCACCGATATGGGGGAGAGTTCAGATAACTCACATCCTCCATAAACCATGTAGCCATCATAGGTAGAAAAGGGTCATACTTTTTAGATGAATCCTTTTCGCATAGACTAGTGGATCCACTTAGTAGTTCGGGTCCTATACCTGTGGCAAGGTATAAGATGCGCTGGCAACGTGAGGAAGATTGTTGTATCATCACAATAGCTCTTATGTGATGGTTGTCGGTTAGAGAAACACCCACAACAGTACTTTGTATTTTTTATTTACAACAATTTATTTATATTTTCATGTACATCTCAGAGTTATTTGTATCTTTGCATACACACAGAGTTGACATTATGTTTTAAACAACTTTTCTTTATATTGCACTTGTTTTTAAACTGCTCTATATTGAAATGAGTTCAGTTATGTTGAGTTGAGTTGAGCCAGGTAAGTTCTTCAGTTTCTTTCAGATTCTTTTCAAGCTTATGTTATGCTTTAGAATTCCCCTTACATGCTCGTACATTCCACGTACTGAGTCATTGGGCCTGCATCTTCTCATGATGCAGACACATGTATTCAGGATCATCAACAGAAGCTTCGTTGATACATCCAAGAGTTCGAGTTAGCTATGGTGAGCCTCCTTGCTTCCGGAGGATTTCATTTACTTTTCAGTTCAGTCAGGATGTCGTGGGTCTTGTCCCGACTTCCATCTTTATCAGTTAGGGGCTTCATAGATAGTTAGTATAGTTGAGAAGTCTGTATTATTCATTTATTTTATTAAATGTTTTAAAGACTTAAGTTGCCTATTTTATGGCAAGTTGAATATATTATTTTTATTCTAAGTTGTTCATTTGAGTTAAAGTTTCGAAAAGTTTAGTTTATTGAATTTTATTCAGTTTTAAGCTTTTGCATGCTTAAGTTAGTCTTCCGCTTGTAGTCAGCCAGGATGAGGGTTCGCTTGGGGACCAACAATGGTTATTGAGTGCCGGCCACGTCCAGGGTGTAGACTCGGGTCGTGACATTATCATTGGATATGCTACAATAGTAAAACATGTTGATTTATGGTTCATAAGTCCGAACCGTCGGATAGTCAAGTGAAGGGTCTAAACAACCTTGGAAAGAACCAAAGGATAATGTACTTAATAAAGAGATTCAGAGGCGTAGTAAATGTCAATGGACAAATTACTTCCTCCGAGTTTGATTTTTTAACATTTTTCTTGAAAATGAGTCCATATAATCAAAGAAGATATGTCTTTTGTGGACTCATCCTTTTTGGTAAGAGCCTGTCAATAGTAGGATAGATTCAATCTTGAACAACCACACTTGAGAGTTGGTTGATCCTCCTCCAATAAATAAACCTTTGGGTTCAAAGTTGATCTACAAAAGGAAAAGAAAGTTGATGAAACTATTGGCAAATACAAAGCAAGACTTGTTGTCATAGGCTTTAGACAATAAGAAAGTCTTGATTATTTGGACACATAATAGCCACTAACTAGGATTACATCAATTTAGATGTTAATTGCGCTAGTTGCGGTATATGGTCTTCAAATTCGTCAAAATGGGTGTGAAAATATTTTTTTAAATGGAAAATTGGAGGAAGAAATTTATATGGAACAACCCGAGGGCTTTGTGGTTCCTAGTAAAGAAAAGAAATTCTGTTGGCAAATGAACAAGCGCCCAAATAATGACATGAGAAGTTTGACCAAACTATGTTGACAAATGAATTCAAGATTAATGAATGTGATAAATGTTTTTACATTAAATATACTCCAAATCACAAGGTCATTGTTTGTTTTTATGTTGATGACATGTTGATCATCAAAAGAGACATTTCTGATATAAATGCTACTAAGCATATGCTAGAAAGTAACTTCGATATGAAAGACATTAAAGTTACTGATGTGATTGAGAAGGTATTTGACAAGTTCAAGTATTTGGATTTCAATATTCTCAAGACTCCAATAAATATGAGTTTTGTACTTCAAAACAATGAAGGCAAAAGCGACTCACAATTGGATTATGCTAGAGTATTGAGAAGTATGATATATATCATAAAGTGTACGCAATCAAATATAGCATGCGCTATTATTAAACTGAGTTGATTCACTAGTAATCTTAATTAAACTCATTGGATGACAATGAAAAGAGCTTTGGAGTATTTAAAGCATACTTAAAAACTATTGCTTTGCATTATAAGTAATATTCAAGAGTATTGGAAGAATATGGTGATGCAAATTGAATCACCAGATGATCTTAGACATATTTATATGCCTAGAATGCTAATTATGCCCACATTTAAGCTTAGTTTGAAGTCAATATGTGTTATATTATTGTTTTATTGAGTCTTTTGATTGTCTATGATCTAACAAACATGATTAGTTGTGTAGGTGAGCTTAATCCGAGAAACGAGCACGAAAATAGGCAATAGGGAACACAAAGGATTCAAGGAAAAAAGAAGCAAGGAAGAAAGAGGAAGAAAAGAATACCAAGGCAATGTCGTATCCTCTCCGCGTTGCGGAGAGGGGCTCTTAAATAAATTGCGAGAGTTGATATTAGGCAGAGCCCTGCGTGTACTCTCCGTGTCGCGCAGAAGGGTTGTTGTTTTATTCACGAAAGTTGATCTTTAGGCAGGACACTCCGTGGAGTGTCTGCGTCGCGGAAGAGACTAATGTGTTTGGAATCAAAATTTCAAAGCCTCTCTTGTTGCGCCTCGTACTCCCAGTTTTGGCCTTTTCGACTCTAGTATAAATAGGTCATTATTTATTTTATTAAAACATGTTTTTCTGGGTTTTGAAGAACGACGACTTGGGAGAACGTTTTCCCATTTTTAGGGTTCTTTCCAAAACTCTTTTCCTTTCGATCTCTTTATGCTTATTGAACATTGCTTGATTGTATCTTAGATTATGAGTAGCTAAATACCCTAGTTCTATGGCTGTGGCTACATGATGATTGTAATCTATTAAGTTTTCATTGGGTTAATGTCAATTATCATATGAATCTTTCTTATGTTCTTGCTTTTCATATTTCGTGACTGATCACCATTGAAATAAATACATTGTCCAAATTGAACTCGAAAGAGGAATAAGAGGATAAAATGTGGGACATAAGGAACATGATTAATTCTAAATAACCAGGGTTAATTTGTATCTATGATAGGTATATACCTAGAAACCATGCCTGGGTCACTATACATGAAGAAATCGTAATGCTTGGTACTTAATCCATCCTATCCCCGCTCAACGATGTAGTTAGGGTGTTATTTATCGTAGGCGATTAGAGGTCGGAAAACCATGATCATACATTTAACCCTGTGATTCATTGATTCGATAGTTGATAATTACCCATACAAATGATATTGATTGGATGAATCCTGATAAAAGCTGCAGCCCTGGACTTTACCTAATCACTGTTTTTAAACTCTTGAAATTGAATCGTGTTTGTTACATTTTGTTGAATTCTTAGAATTAGGAACTAAATCACTTTTGAAATCTTGATAACACTTGTGCTTAGTTGAAAGTTAGAGAAATTGAGTGATTCTAAGTGTCACGCCCCGAGCCTACACCCTGAGCGGGACCGGCACCTGGAGACCATTTCTGGCCCCAAGCAAACCCTTGGCCTGGCTTTCTTAACTCAGCGGAAACCTAACCCAACAGATTAACTCAATGCAATGCAATATTACAAAACAACTTAACTTATAAAATATGGCCATAAAGGCAACTCGAATCTCAAAATAGAATATTTATATATATACATAGATGAGAGACTCAAAACTAACTGACTGACTGTCTGTCTATGAAGCCTCTAAAATACTGAGATGGATGTTGGGACAGACCCCGCAACATCCTAATAAAACAAAAACTAAGAACACAAAATAATTGAGTCCTCCAGAATGCAAGGAGGCTCACCACTGACTCTGGAGTGCTCAGCCGGATCAACGACGTGCAGGATGCTGATCCGGGGTACCTGTATCTGCATCATAAGACGATGCAGGCCAACTGGCATCAGTATATGGAATGTACGAGTATGCGAGCTGGAAAACTAAGCAACATAGGCTAGAAGGAAATTTGGAAGAAACTGAAAAGTTTACCTTGCTCAACTCAGCTCAACTTGACTGACTTCTTTCAATATAAGACAATTTAAAACAAGTGCGATATAAAGAAAGACTGTTTAAAACATGCGATATAAAGAAAGACTGTTTAAAATACAATGAACTATTGTAATATAAAATACAATAATTTCTGTGTATAAAAATACAATAACTGCTGTGGGAGTTTGTCTAACCGACTACCATCACATAAGAGATATAGTGATGATACAGCGATCGACCTCACGCTGCCAGAGCATCTTATACCCGGCCAAAGGTATAAGACCTGAACTGCCTAATTGATCCACTAGTCTAATATGAAAATGATTCATCTAAAAAGTATGATCCTTTTCTACCCATGGTGGCTAACATGGTTCTATGGGGGCTGTGGGTTCTTTGAACGCTCCCCCAATTCGGTGCTCGATACTACTCCCAAAAATGTACCGGCTCTTATGTTTTTAAAACATATGTCTTCCTGCTGATTGAGATAAATGCTCAAAAAAAACTATCCCGAAGGCTCTTCGGAAATCTCAGTTTCCAACCTTGTTTAAATGTAAAGACATTTCTTTAAAACTTCTTTGGGAATACATAGTTCCCTAATAACTTTGAGAAATGAACTTTAAACTCTTTACTTTACTTGAACTCTTGGCTTGATGTGAAACTCTTAACTTAACATGAAACTCTTAACTTTTGACTTGACTTGAAACTCGAGTCTTAAAAAAATGAAGCTAAAACATTCACTAAAGACTCTTGAAAAACTTTGAAAACTTGCTTTGACTTACTTCACTTCTAAGCTTAACTCTTAACTTCACTTGACTTCTAACTTTACTTGACTTGGAACTAACTCTCCTTGAATTGAATTATGAATTCAAGGGTAATGATTTGTGTTTGGAAGGACCCCATGATGATTAGGAATAATTTAGGACAGCTAAACTTAAGAAGAATTTTGAAATTAAATTCTGAAAACAGAACAGATTTTGTTCACAGAGGGAACACAGCCGCAACGCAGACTTGTTTCCTGAAAGCAGCCTGACTNGCACTCTGCCAGGTGCCAGCCCTCAACTTCAAAGATTTCAGCCCCAATCACTTAGAAACATAAAACCCCTCAACATACAATAGATTCAACTCAAGAACACAACCGGAAACATATCCATCATCAACAAGAACTTCAACAACACAACCAAAAACTTCAACAACCAAAATAAATCTTTTCTTGGAATTAAAAATGAGTTGGTGTGTGGGGGTATGAACCAACCAACACTAAGGATCATAAAATCCCTCAACATACAAGAGATTCAACTAAAAAACACAACCAAATCATGTCCCAAATCAACAAGGGACTTCAACAACACAATTAACAATATCAACAACACAACCAACAACTCCAAACAACACAACCAATTTTTTCTCAATAATAAAACGAGTTTGGTGTGTGGGGGAAAGAATCAACCCATCACTATGAACTCACATACCTATTAAGGATCAACGCCGACGACTTCCACGACGATCTTTGACGGAAACTCCTTGATCTCCTCTTCTTCTTCTCTTCTTTCTCTCTTCTTCTCTTCTTCACTCAAGAACCCTAACTCTTACTCTTTTAAAATGGAACAAAAATGATCCACAATCAACCTAACACAACAATATAACCTCAAAAGAAATGATTTGTGAAAAGACCAAAATGCCCTTAAATTTTCGAACGGACTCCCTGCCAACTGCCCAACTTTCAAAGGGCATAACTCGCTCATAAAAACTCGGAATCGAGCAAACTCGGTGGCGTTGGAAAGATCGTTCCAAGGTCTTTCCAAAAATAACTGGAACTACTCCTGGCTCATCCTAAGCTAGGAGTTATGACTGCTCAAAGTTGGCCAAAAATTCACTGATTTCCACAATTAGCCAAATTTCCAGATTTTGAATTTAGCCAAATTTCCAGATTCTGAACTTAGCCAAATTTCCAAAAATGACTACTTCCAATTTCAAACTTCTTCATATTCATTTTGAATTGTCGGATGTTACACTAAGCGTAAGTCCCTGTGGGTACGATACCCGACTCTTAAAAAGAGCCACTTTAATACTTGAACGACCATGTGCACTTGCGTGTGCGATTTGGATGCAACACCAGGTCAAATGAAGTAAAATCCATGAGTGGATATGTATTTACTCTTGGTGGAGGAGCACTCTCTTGGAAATCTTCCAAACAGAAATGTATCACTCGCTTTAGTATGAAATCTGAGTTTATCACTCTAGATAAGGTCGGTGAAGAAGTTGAATGACTCTGAAATTTCTTGAAAGATTTTTGGCCCAAACCTTTTGCTCCTGTATGTATACACTGTGAGAGTTAATTTGCAATAGGTAGGACATGGAGCATGATGTATAAAGGAAAGCCTCGTCATATATGATGTAGACATAATATAGTTAGAGAACTACTCTCTAGTGCAATTATCATAATTGACTATGTAAAGTCAAAGGATAATGTGTCGGATCCACTTACAAAAGGCCTAACTAGAGAGGGAGTTGATAGATTATCAAAGGGAATGGGACTATGGCCGAGAACAAGTAACTCTACCTAGAAGACTGGAGATCCTAAGATCTAGGTTCAAGGAGATCAAACAAAGTCATTGATGACGGTTCAACATTGTCAAAATATTTTTTATGGTCCATTCTCATGATAAGACAATGTTCAGAAATAAGGATAAAGGCATTAGGACTTTTTAATGGTTTCTAAGTTTGATACAAGGTATATCAAATAGTGTATCTACGGGATAACACATTTAGAAATCACCTATGTAAGTGTGAAGTGTAAGCCGCTTCAAGGAGAATTCGGTAAGGCCAGTTCTCTACGCACTTATAAACCAAGACGTGTTCATGGCTGAAACGAACAAAACAATGAGAACCAAAAGCAGTTCAAGGGTTGATTGTGTGACTTATGTTGTCTAGGTATACACCAATGCTCGAAGGTTCAAAGATATCAAATCTACCGATTGACTGAGTATATCCATATATGTTCACTATGGAAAGTTCAAAGGGAAACTCACTTATCCAGATGCAATCAATCCTTACTTATGAATCATACAGTTTTTCATGCATATGTTTTAACAATAGCCATTCCCTATTCATGTGGGGGATTGTTGAGTTTTAAAGGTGTGGACAGGAAATAAAGGGTTGTGACCGTTTGAAAGGTTATGCCTTTTCCAAAGTGTTGGGACCTTTCTGAAAGTTTGTCTTCTTTCCAAAGAGTTGTGACCTTTACCCTTTGTTGGCTATAAATAGAGAGACTCTCTCATTTTTTCTGCATCAAATTCTTCCCTTCTCTTGCATACATTTCATACAAAATAAAATCGATCGATCGTGTCTGTGTGTGTGATTTGTTGCTGTCATTTTGAGTTCCTTGAAATTATTGAAGTTTGAGGTACCACTACTTCTTTAATGGTTAATCCATTTTAGGAATTAATCTGCAACCTCAGGTACTTGAGGGGATTAAATTTCTTAAGGACACAGTGGAATCTATAGACTGGGATAGTTCTTTGTTTTTTCTTTTCATCTTTTATTATTTCTAATTTGCTAATTTGAATACATGAGATAAGATTTCTTTGCTATACATCAATAAAATACTTACTTTACGTATAAGAAAATTACAGGAAGAAATAAAAATAGCAGATTACCTATAATGTAAATCTGGTAAAATGCTGAATGAGATTGCAAGAAGGAGCAAAGAAGCTATACATGGTCAGTCTACAAGTTTAATAAAAGAGAGAAAGAGTACACGACGGTAACAATTTACAAGCATTTAAAGATATTTTCTATGGGTTGCCTAGTATTTGGTGAATCTCTCAACACAAACACAGTTTGGGCCAAAAATACTAAAATTTCTAACACGTATGATTCTTTAAAATTCACGTGTAGATACAATTTCTGTTACAAAAACATAATGTGTTTGTGGTGAATCAAAATATTTCAAGACATTAAACCTCCTCAATTTACCACAAGTTCTGCATTATAGGCAAACTTTAGAACTTATGCTTGATTGACAACATAAATTGATCTTCCTAGCAAATCTTTCTAAGTTAAAATCATTTTTAAAGATTTTACTAGAGTTTTTGGCTAAAATAATTCCTGAACTATGACTTAAATCTAAAGTACATCCTTGTGTTATATAAGTGAAAAAAAAACATTCTTATAGTATTCAAAAAGTTGCAAGATTCATCCTTCTGTCTATTTTTTTTAAGAATGTGCCAAGTCAAATGAATATATGTACACATGATTAAGTTCGTCAAATTGGGTGACTTTTCTAATTTTTAGAAATTAAGGGCTTAAATCATATTCCGACAAAATATATTCAAATTCTAAATATTCTTTGTAAAAAGTATGGTCAAATACAACTCCAACTTCAAAAATTTCAAATAAAGTAATTATTCTTTTTATTTTCATAACTAAATGCCTACGTAATTTCACTTCCAACATTTTTGTACATTATATAAAATGTAAATTGCATTAAATGTAACGTACCTAGCTATTTTATTAAAGAAAATTTCTAAATAGTTGGGCATAATATTTTTAAAATGAATTTTTTTACACAACCTTTCTAACCATTGAAACCTACAGTCTAAATATTTTCAAGACTTATGTATTGTTACAAGTCAATTTACTTGATGATGCAAAAAAAAAAACAAAAAAACTAACAACACACATAATTTAAATTCTGAGAATGAAAGATTCATTTTCTATCCATATCCTTATTCTTTTTAGGTAGCTTTGATCTTCTTGTCGTGGCTAAGATATGACCAAATTTTTTATTTTTTTTTATTGATTCAATCAATTTCTTAATAAAAATAGACTGAAGGATGATTTTTGTTAGTTTTATATAGTATAAGGATGATTTTTGCTCACTTAGCTAATATAAGAATGTACATTAGATTTGAGTGATTGTTACGAGATGATTTTAGCTAAAAAAAATACGCGAATTTTACTAAGCGGAGATAAAAATTTAAAGAACTAACACTTTGAGGGACACTTGGTGTAATGTCCTTTATTTATTCGTGTTGGATTCTCTATTATTGCTAGACATGTCGCGTCGTAGTCATGGTCCCATTTGCTCAGAAAATTAGCTGATGCGGTGATTTCGGCCTCCTTATTATTACTACATTTTATAGTGACATTTTTTTTCTTTTACATAATGTAGTGATATAATGTATTTTAATAGCAAACTACAAGATACACATATTTGTGTATTTAAAATTTTTAGCCGTGAGTATTCTTTCAATAGAAACAACAATAAATATCTCACATACATATATGTTAATAATTCCCACATCGAAAAAAGAATGAAAATTTGATCTCCTTATATGGACTTGGACAGTCCTTTTCTCGTAAACTAGCTTTTGGGGTCGAGTTAGACCCAAAATCTATCTTTGATATTCTTGTCTTTTTGCTCAACATGTCTTCACATATATAGACACTTTGAGCCACTTTACAGCGATCTACAATAATTCATCTCTTTTGCTACTTTTTAGGATTGGAAATACCAAAATCAGATTGCAAATTTCTAAGTTGGTTTCACTTGTTAATCTGTAAGTAACTTCTCCATGACTCCCCTTTTCGTTTCCTTTAAACAATTAATTACTACAATTAAATGTTTTCCTTCTCAAAATAATCTTGTTTTTATTTCAATTTAATATGTATAACTATTCTCTTTTCTTTTACTTTTTAACTAATTTGATAATGATTGTTATTGACAAATTTAGTCATAATATGGAAACTCACTCAGTTTATTAGTTTTTGAATCAATTTATCATTCGTTGTTGTTATTTTAAGGTTATGATCAGTTTCTTTACTAGTAAGAGATGCATGGTGTTAAAGGACAACAAGTTTGAATAAGAAAATAAATAAATAATACAAGTACGAATAATAATTAATGAAAAATGAATGCAAAAATGTTACATAACTGCTTTTTATGGCTTAAGTTTTAGCTCAATTGGCATTCCAGGAGGGAATGAATTTTAATAGGAAACAATTTATTTATTGTTAGTGAAAAATTACAAGATAACAAAAATATAAGATTACAATTGAAAATAAAATGAAGAAATAAAAATCTCTTCAGGCTGAGGCGCGGATATCTCGCTCTCTTTAAAGAGATTCATGCCCACTGCAGCAAATGGTTTCACTGGTCCAGCAGTAGTCCTCTTGACTTGTCCCCTCCAGGATACAACAACCTTAACACAAAGTATAACTCAACAACTCTGGACAAGAGTTGAGAAGTTCTACAAAAAGAACACCTCCCTTCGACTAATAAGAACTCTCTTTTTTTGACAAACTTTATACAGTCTATATTTTCTTGTGTGTTGTGTGTAACAAACCAAATGAAGACCACCACTATTTATACTAGAAGAAGTCTTCCTAGCAATGAGTTAGGAAGATAAATGGTGTAGTAAATAGTGAAGATAATGGCCTTAAGAGTTACATAGGTTACAAGGTATAATAATAAAGTGAGTGCATCCAATGCCATGCTAACGGGCAGAATGAAGAGTTGCACAAGGGCACAATAATGTGCACCAAATGAAAATGTCAGAAACGGCATTTTACATTTGTTGCATAATTGAAATGCATATGGCATGGAGTAATTAATGCAGTAATGTGTCACGACCTGAGTTTACACCCTGGACGTGGCCGGCACTCGAAGACCATTGTTGGTCCCCAAGTGAACCCTTATCCTGGCTGACTACAAGCGGAAGACTAACTCAAACATGCAAAAGCTTAAAACTGAAATAAAAGTTCATAAAACTTACATACAAATTTTAAATCCAAAGAAAACTCCGTATAATAAAATATATACAACTCGCCATGAAAAGACAACTTTAGTCTTTAAAACATTTATAAAATAAATGATACAGACTTCTCAACTATACCGACTATCTATGAAGCCTCTAACTATTAAAGATGGAAGTCGGGACAAGACCCACGACATCCAAACAACTGATATAACTGAAAGGTAAATGAAATCCTCCGGAAACAAGGAGGCTCACCATAGCTAACTCGAACTCCCGGATGTATCAACAAAGCTCCTGTTGATGATCCTGAATACCTATGTTTGCATCATGAGAAGATGCAGGCCAAATGACTCAGTACGTGGAATGTAGCATGTAAGGGGAATTCTAAAACATAAACATAAGCTTGAAACTTGATAAAGAGGAAACATACTTACCTCTTTTCAAACTTACTCAACTCAAGGAATACTCAAAGATACTCAAAATTACTCAAACTTACTCAACTCAGTAGTACTCAAGGATAAGATACTCAACTCAAAGATATGTTATTTGACTCTGGGTACTCAACTCTGGATACTCAACTCAATATGATTGAACTCATTTCAATATAAAACAATTTAAAATAAGTGCAATATAAAGAAACAAACTATTTAAAAACATGTTGTAAACTCTGTGTGCATGCAAAGATACAACAAACTCTGAAATGTATGTAAAAATACAATAAGCTGATGTATATAAAATACAATAACTTATGTGGGAGTTTCTCTAACCGACAACCATCACATAAGAGATATTGTGATGATACAATGATTTTCCTCACGCTGCCAGCGCATCCTATACCCGGCCAAAGGTATAGGATCTGAACTACTAAGTGGATCCACTAGTCTATTATGAAAAGGATTCATCTAAAAAGTATGACCCTTTTCTACCCATGGTGGCTACATGGTTTATGAGGGCTGTGAGTTGTCTGAACTCTACCCCATATCGGTGCTCAATACTACTCTCAAAATATACTAGCTCTTTATGTTTTAAAAACATACTTCTTTCTGTGATTTGAGATTAGTGCTCAAAAACTTAGCTCAAAGGCTATCTTGGAAATCTCAGTTTTCCTGCTTGCTTCATTTAGAAAGCTATTACTCTTTTCTGAAAACTAGCCCGAAAGCTCTTTGGAAATCTCAGTTTCTGTTCTTATTTAAATGTGAAAACATTTATAAACTCTTTGGAAATACTTAGTCCCCATATACTTTTGAATAAAAGGACTTCAAACTTTACTCTTTACTCTTTATTGAACTCAAAGCTTTAAGTCTTAAAACAAAGTTTAAACATTTGTAAAAGACTTCTTAAAATATGGTTCATGCCGATTTATGGACATGAACGACTCAATGAAAGGTTTTCAATAACCATAGATAGAACTCAATACTAGGAACTCAAGAACTTAAATGATACTACTCATTTAAAGAATGTTCAACTCAGAGGGTTCATGCAGAATTTATGAACATGAACTACGCAACTCAAGGACTCAAAGATACTTCTCGTCTCAAAACTGCTCGACTTATAGGGTTCATGCAGAACTATGGACATGAATAACCCAACTGAAGGACTTCATGGGTAACATGTAATAGTCCCTTGATAAGGAATGTAATCTCAAATGGGTTAGAAACTCAATACTTAAGACTTAGGACATAGAGATATTACTCCTCTCATAGATACTCAACTTATGAAGTTCATGCGGAATTTATGGGCATGAACGACTTAACTCGTAGGTCTACATAGCATTATGGAACTCATGTATACGACTCTTCTTATTCTCTGACTTACTTCCTCAAAACTTAGTTCAAATCAATAGTTGATCTCAAAGGATTCACAATTGAACTCAAGGACTTTCTTGAACTCTACTCTTAACTCTTTCTTGAATTTGAATTATGAATTCAAGAGTTATGATTCATGATATGAAGGATCTCAATAAAAATATAGAAATTCGATAATTAGAAGTAGAACTTTTAAAAGAAACATGAACTCAAGAACTCAAAATCAACTTGTCTCGACAATACTCAAATCTAGGGGTAGAATCCTAGATATATCTTTTACTGATCTGAGGATAGATGTAGGGCGTGAGGATGAACTAGTCCAACACTATGATAGTTTTACATACCTGGAAGAACAAGGTTCTTGAAGAATCTTGAATTATCTTGGAGAAGAACTTGATTAGAAGCCTTGAAACCCTAGCTTGAAGGTAAACAATCAAGAAAACCTTTCTTGAGATTCTCGAGTTAGTTTCTTGAAATCTCTATGACCAAAAAATATGATTTTTATGAGTGAAGATAAATCTGATTGTTTTGAGCTTTTTATTTGTCAAGAAATTCGTTAATGGTTTTATTGGAGATAAAAAGACAAAAACGATTATTTTCAGTATATTCCCGTCGGCTAATACGTAACAGCACTGTATAAGTTACTAAAATAGTCATAACTTTTTATTCAGGTATTGGATTGACGTGAAATTGGTGGGGTTGGAAAGTAGATTCAANGATAAATCTGATTGTTTTGAGCTTTTTATTTGTCAAGAAATTCGTTGATGATTTTATTGGAGGTAAAAAGACAAAAACGATTATTTTCAATATATTCCCGTCGGCTAATACGTAACAGCACAGTATAAGTTACTAAAATAGTCATAACTTTTTATTCAGATATTGGATTGACGTGAAATTGATGGGGTTGGAAAGTAGATTCAATTACCTTTAATTGGATAGGTTATGGCTCACGTAACTCTTAATATTCTAAGAGATATGGTCGTTTAAAGTTGACCCAAGCAAAATCTTACATCAAAACTTAATGAAACTTCAAGAACACTTATCAAGAACTCATCAAGAACTCTAATCTTTAAATTTCAAGAACGAAATTATGCTGAATAAATCATGATTGGTGTGTGGGTGAAAGAAACTAACACTATGGAAGCTTACATACCTCTTACTCTCTTAGGGATCAAACCCATGGCGAAAATCCGCAACAAGATGCAAGAATCTCAACGAACGCTTGATCCTCTCCTCTTTTCTCTTCTTTTTCTCTTCTTCTTTTCTCTTCTTTTCTCTCAACTAAAACCCTAGGCGTAAACTAGGATTATAAAACTGAACCTAATCAGATTATACCCTTAAAATATTACTAAAGACAAATTAAATCTGATTGGGTAAGGAAAAGACCAAAATACCCCTCACTATTTTCGGCTAACTTTCCTTAACTAGACAGCCTAACTTCAAAAGGCCATATCTCACTCACCCGACCTCGAAACTGAGAAAACTCGGTGGCGTTGGAAAGATAATTCAAAGACCTTTCATTGGGTACCTTGTAGCCCACCTAACTCATCCTGCACTGAAAGTTATGGTCTTTTGAAGTCAACCCAAAACTCATACTTAAGCATAACTTGCAAAATTTCAGATTTTGCTATTTCCAATTTAATTCTTTTTCGAACTCAAGGTGCTACATCTAGTGAACTTAAGACTTGTTAAATTTTAATTCCTCGGTAAAATCCTACTCACAACGAAGGATGGTTCAAGTCTTAGCTCAAAAATTTTCTGGGGTGTTATCTAATGCATATGTCAGTTAAATACCACTAACGGGCAGCCAAACTAATTACCCATTCCTTCCAATGTTTTACAACATATTTCACTAAGGCAGAATAAGCCTGGGACTTTATGAGAAATTTAATAATAAATTAAATATAAAAAATGCTCAAAAGACCAACATATATAATTCAAGAAGATAATCAGTTCACTCATAATTTATAATTTAATTATGAAAGTCGTAAAACATCGATTGTTAGGGCCCGCTTGGCCATGCGATATGGTATCATGATATGGAATCATGATATGATATCATACTATTGAATTATGAGATGAAATTGAATTGTTTGGACATGCGATATGAATTTTTGTTGTTGTATATTTTCTCATAAACATAAGTATCCATAAGTTGTAAAACTGTTAAAATAGCCTCAATTGTTTATTCAATCTTACCAAATAAACAAAAAATTATAAAATCGCATAATAAATTATTACAAAGCTATTTATTCCCACTTAAGTAACTATTTCATCTAACTTTAATTCAATAAAAAAATTTAAACATAAATTGTAGTGTACTTGTCTTTAATATAATCCTCCCACATAGTACGAACAATTTCCTCACGTTGAACTTGCATTTCTCGATCATGTGACCGAGAAGACGAACCAACATTGTTACTTTGAGTTGTATTAAATACAAAACGGTAGAAGTAATAAATTAGGTGTTGGAGTAAATGAAGAGAACAAATTTATTACTCAACAATTGGTTGTTGTGACTTAAAGTGACTATATGTTGGTGAGAATAATAAATTTTAAAAAGTAATGATGTGATTATAAATTCTATTCACATATGAAATAAATGGTTAGTAGATATAAATGTGGGGTTGTTTTAACAAAATATAAACTTGTGGATTGATTTTTGTATTAAAAATATCTTAAATCATGATATGGAATACCCATATCATGGTTTTTGGAGAATATGGAATCACGTCTCATGATATGAAATCATGAAATGGAATCAACGTAAAATCACATGTCCAAATGTTGATTCCAGTTCACGATTCCATATCAATGGTATCGCATGGCCAAACGCCTACTAAGTATAGTTTCAAATATTACAACAAACCTCCCTACTTTTATTAGTGTCATGAAACTATTCGTTAATTTTATTTTAATAATGACTATGGTTAAGTCTTAAATAAATTGGAGTCAACTATATGAATTCACTGATCATGTTACTCCATTCAAACTAATCTCAATATAAAGAAAATAAAGATAAAAATTATAATGACAACTTGTCCATTATTTGGTTATGAATATACTAAACACGCTTCTTTTGAGCCAATGGTCTATCGAAAACGACATTTCTACCCCCACGAAGGTAGAGGTGTGGTCTGTGTACATCTTATCCTCCTAGATCCCACTTGTGAAATTACACTGGATATGTGATAATGATACTAAACACAATAAGGAAAATTTTGTGTCATATTTGAAACCACAAGAGAGTTATGTATGACAAATCAAAACCTCAAGGGAAGTTTGTGAACTTTTCCATAACATGAAATGGTGCAGAAGGTGTTGAAAGACATAGACATAATATTGTTGCTCTTAATTGATAAAACTAATATCTCTTGATTTTGGTGAACTTGCAGGAATTTTATACTAATTTATATGGAGATGGCACATAATGATATTGAGGATATGTTAGATTATCTAAAAAGGATCAAGAGTCGAGGTGATTCAAACAGTGTCAAGATTGATCAAATTGACATACTTGAAGTGGAGCTAAGATTTTTGAGAACCTTTATCAAGTACAATCATGTTCTTTTGCCTGATTCGTTAGACAGCATTAAAAATAAGTCCAAATTGATTGCGGAAATGATTCACTCCGTTTTTGGTGGAATTCCATATGGAAGCAAAACTAACATTAATGTGGAAAGTCTAGTGTTGCAGTTGCTGGAATTCATTGAAGGTAATACTGGTTTTATAAGGTACAATAATGAGTTGAATGATTCCTATCTTTCGGAATACATGGATTACCTCGGCAATTTTCTTAATGATGTGCTGAAGTACCTGGGATTGCATATGTCTTACCCTTATTTAACAGATGAACACTTCCTTAAGTTGAAGCGATCTTCAAAGCAAGTGCAAATCATTCAAAAGAAAATGAGATTTTTGAGATACTTATATGTCACAGAGATAAAGGGTTACGTTGACCATGAAAAGCTGGAAGGTCTGGACACCCGAATTCTATTCATGGCTGACAATGTGGGACAATTCTGTTATGCTCTTTGGGTTTATAAGGATAAAAATGATACAGATTCAGATTCAAATGAAGTTGATATAGATGAGGATGAGGACGAAGATGATCTCTGGTATAAACCTCCTTATGTATTATCCCTGATTGTGCTAGTGGAGATGCAAATAAAGAAGATTTTTCTCGGTGAACTAAAGACTTCAAAATTTAGTCAAGCAAGAACTTTCAAGGACAAGACATTACCAAAAGGATTTTCACATCATCTCCACAGTATGCTGGTGAATCTCAGTAACAAAGAGCTTGAGAACTTCCCTAATATTGTCTCTGCTCAAAATATTGATGTGGCAATAGAGTTCTTGTCTTTTTTTCTTGTGGATGTGTCAAATAGTGTTTTTTATGGTAAAAAGTTGAATGAGGTCTTGGAAAAGGTTGGAGCTATAGCGGGTGATATTCTTTATGTAATTCAAAAGCTTCTTCCTAGCTCTATAAACAAAGATGACACTAGCAAAGTAGATGTCTGCTCAATACATATATTGGAGAAAACTAAAGATCTAGTGGAGAGGTACTACAAATCCTTAAAATTCACTTCATCTCAGTTTCCCACCGTTTGTGGATTGAGCTTTCTGGATTCTCTTTTGAGGAAATTGAATAAGATATTGAAATCGGAATCAGGTTTAGATTTCATGATTAAAACTCGTAGTGGTATCATAGAGAAAGAGTTGTCGTCTCTTATATCCATTTTAGAGAAGGAGTTGTCATCTCTATCATCCATAATCAGAGATGTCGCAAAGGTGCACCATGAACATGAAATTCTCAAATATCTTCAGAGTCGTACTATAAATTTGGCATATGAAGCTGAAGGTGCCATTGACTCTGTTCTTGCCCAGTGTAATGCTTTTTGGCATATTTTTTGCTCTCTTCCTACAATTGTAAAAGAGATCAAACATATTAGAGCAGAGGTTTCCAAGATGTGGTCAGAGGACTTAGCTAATCAGTCATGCTATGTGGTAGATCCATCTAATCATCTGCCAACACAACGTAACAATCTTGTGAATGACGAGGAGATAGTTGGTTTTGAAGATGAAGCAGAAAAAATAGTTCAATATCTGATTCGAGGTACAAATGAGTTAGATGTCATCCCGATTGTAGGTATGGGGGGACAAGGGAAAACAACCATAGCTAGAAAAGTGTACAAGAGTGACATGATTGTTTTTCACTTTGATCGTCTAGCGTGGTGTTGCATTTCCCAGACATATAATCAGATAGATCTATTAAAACAGATCTACCATCAAGTTCCCAGTTACGAGGACAATGTCTGCAAGGATGATGAACTTGCTGACATGTTGAGGAAAAGATTAATGGGCAGGAGGTATCTTATTGTCTTGGATGATATGTGGAGTGTTAAGGCATGGGATGATTTAAGATTCTCTTTCCCAGATGATGAAAATAGAAGTAGAATAATTGTAACAACCCGACTTGAGAAAGTGGCTAGGCAGATCAAGCACCATACTGAACCTCATTTCCTTCCATTCCTCACACCAGAAGAAAGCTGTGAATTATTATGGAAAAAAGTGTTCCAAAATGAAGGTCCCCGCCTTGAACTATACAATGTGAGTCTAGCAGTTGCAGAAAGGTGCAAGGGACTGCCTCTGGTGATTGTCTTGGTTGCTGGAATTATCAAAAGGAAGAAAACGGACGCCTCTTGGTGGCATGAGGTTAACAATTTTCTGCTTTCCTATCTTGGCGAGTCTGAAGAATATAGTTTTTCGACTATGCAGCTAAGTTATGATAACTTACCAGATTATTTAAGACCTTGTCTTCTTTACATGGGGATGTTCCAGGAGGATGCCAGAATTCCTGTGTCTAAATTGATACGTTTATGGATTGCTGAAGGCTTGGTGCAGAATATTGAATCTGGGAGATTGGAAGAGGCAGCAGAAGGTTACTTGATGGATCTCATTAGCAGTAATGTGGTAATGATTTCAAAGAGAAGATATAGCGGTAAAGTCATATACTGCCAGGTTCATGATATAGTGCTTCACTTTTGCTTGGAGAGGAGTAGAGAAGAAAAGTTTATGCTGGCGGTGAAGAGAAATCGTAGCCAATTTAAACCTTCTGATTGGAACGAAAATAGACTGAGCTTCAAATCCACTTGTGATATATCCAAGTATGACCAGCTGGGATACAAAACACAGAAGCCCTTCCATCGACATTTGAGGTCACTGATAATAATCAATGATTTACATTGGAATCCCTTCCCTCAGATTAGTAAATTGGGACTCCTTAAGGTCTTGGATTTGAGTTCCAACAGAGTGGATCATTTGTCGTTGGCTACATTGAATCCACTAATTCACCTTAAGTACCTCTCAGTTTCCATATTTGAATTCTATTTCCATCCAGAATCACATATGCGCCATCTAGAAACTATCATAGTGAAGGGAAATGGTCGTCCTGTATTGTTGCCAGCAACATTTTGGAAAATGGAAAGGTTAAGGCATATTGAGTGTTATGCTTCTTTTGATTTGAAAAATAATAAGCAGTGGATCTTTAAAGAATCCTGTAAATTGGAAAATTTGAGGAAATTAAGTAAAGTCGAATTTCAAATTGATGATGCTGATTGCATGGATGTGTTGTTTCAGAAATGTCCTAATCTTCATGAACTTGGGATTAGTATTTTTAGTGATGACTGGAATTCTGCTGATATTTGTACTTCCGGTCCCAATTTGGAGAGTCTTAGCCAGCTTCAATTACTTAACCTTTGCTTTCGTGGTGGCAACATTATTGTAACCGAATTACACCTGCCTTCAAATCTAAAGGAGTTGGTACTTGAAGTGCCTCATATATTAAACGTGGGATCCTTGATTGCGGGACTACCATGTCTGGAGTATCTCCAATTGATGGATTGGAGACGTGAGTCAGGAGAGTTGTGCCTCGGAGATATCACATTTAATAAACTTAAGTTCTTGAAACTGGTGGAGTTAAATATCTCAAGGTGGGAAGCCTCAGAGGCATCTTTTCCCCAGCTTGAGACACTTGTTATAAAAAGGTGTTACCAGCTCGAGGAGATCCCCCTTAGCTTTGCAGATATTCCAACACTGGAACAAATTAAGTTGATTGCATGCTATAATAAATCTCTGAAGGCTTCAGCTGTGAAAATTAAGGAAGAAGTTAGAGATTTACAAGGAAGCGACCATCTTAATCTCATTATTGAAGTAAGTCGAAACAAATTCCTATGTGTTTTTTTTTTTATGCGTATCCACATGCATCTAATTTGCAAACGATATGTTTCAATACAGGATTGAGTCAAGTGTTTGGCACAACAAACAACATGGTATCGCAATATTCTATGGAAAGACTCATCTCAGCCAAACAAATCATAACCTTAGACCGGTTAAATTTGAAGTTATCTTGGAAGCTTTTATTTGGAATAAGGTACAACAAATACTTCTTTTAATTACTAGAGGAATAAAAATAATCTTTGGGACTCTGCATTGCAATAACTAAAGATTTGCGATCCCACTGAATTGCATACCAGCATCTTGGTAATTAAAGAATTTGCTAGTCATACTTATAAATGTTCTGAGTAGATCCAATATAGATTTAACTTTTTTTATTTATAAGTATCGTCATAGTTGCTTAGTTCATCTGTCCATCAGCTGATTAATTTGCTAATTAGTACTTGCAGTGTTAGCAAGATCAGAAGCTAATAAATTTGTTCTTGCCATTCATGGATTATTAAGACACTGCAATTTGTGAACTATAACATATAATTTAGTATGACAGGAAATGAAATAAGAGATGGAAAATGATTAAACTGAAAACTGTAAGATGATGCTGATTGATTAATTTGTTCTGAGAAAATGAGCAGCAAAGACAATTATGGCCAAACATGCAAAGTGAAAAAAGTGATAACTAAAGAATAAAGATCAGATAGCCTTTCTTAGAATAAAACAATTCTAAGCATAGGCATCAGATTTTTGATGGCGATAAGCTTTCCGGCCTTATAAAAAGCCAACTTCTCCTTGATTTCCTCATCCTTGAGCGTGAAATCTCCCAGAGTATAGTATGTGCTAGTCACTTAAAGAGATGGAACCACCATCATCTGACTGGAGCATCAAACATGTGTAGTCTTGATTGGAGCGCAATAAGAAAGAAATGACATATATAGCTTAGGGCTTCTCACACACTCAGTTATTTGATTACTCATTTAATTAGTGACGGATTTACATAGATGTAACATCCTTCCTATTGCATTGCTCCCTGTATTTTTCACATTGTTCCTAATGTCAATGTGAGGTTTAGTTTTGTTTGGCAAACAAATCAAGGTTAATGAAACAAGAGGAGGATCCAGAAAGCCATAATGACTTTGTTTTATTTCATTGTTGTGTTCGATAGAGAGGAAGTTATTCATGCATGTAAAATGTGCTTTTATGCTGTATCCATTTGCTTAATTATCATTTTAATCAAACATTCCAACATACGCTTTGGAGACATTTTAAAAGTTTTATGCATTAGAAATTCTTGTATTGAGACTTGGTAAAAAGAAATGTGAAGGTCATTTGATTATTATGTCGTTCATCACAATAAGCTCTTCCTTTTCAAATGCTGCAAGTTTTCATTTTTCTTGCCATAAAAGAGGACAAACAGTATCATCATCATTGATGCAAAAACGTTTCTTCATGATCTTCCTGAGCTTGACAATGTCTTTTCACCACAAGATCACTTTTTGGAGCATCGGAAACATGTTCCTTGTTGGCGGTAGTACATGTGGAATTCATAAGTTTTTAAGTGTAAAATTATGCAAGCTGGGGATATAGTATTTATTGAAGCATTTAAAAGACTATTCGACTTGTATCCATGACATTGTGAAGTTCTGATGAAAAGCAGCTGCCCTTTTAGTCGTCTCCTCTACCACCTATCATAGCATATGCAGCAATTACTTGGATATGTGAGATTTGTCATTGCTCATTTAGGATTTCATCCAGAGCAACCTACCTCATCCCTCAGCCAGGGAGATGACCTTTCTTTACAGTCTACTCACCAAGCTTTGTGTGTGCTTACGCTGTATAATCATCAATCTTTCACAAGCAAGGAAATCTTGTAGATACAGAAAGAATCAACAGAAACCTACAAATACTTCAAAGTAGTCACCCTGCTTTTAGCATCTTTGGATGACTCCAGGGCCCAACTAAGTGACAAAGCAATAGACTTGGCTCTGGAAGCAAGAAGCTTGATTAGTAAATATCTTAAATCTTAGTCCTTTTCTCTAGTTTGTTTCCGTATTGACCCATTCTGACTCACCATTGGTGTATGGCAGTCGGGTTTTGAAGAAGATGATATATTTTGCAATGATTTTGGTGTTGTTTGTGAACTTGTTGGGACAAAATCTTTTACTTTTTTTTTATCATATGTGTTACCTAAGCATTCAGTAAGAAGCCTGACATTAGTAGATGCAAATACCTTTGGTACTGTTAGATCACCCTGCATTTGGCATTTCCTATACTATAAGCATGTTTTTGGATATAGTTCGAGTTCCAAGCAACTTGTTTCAATGCAGGGAATTTGTTCCTAGCCTATTAGAATTTTGGCTCTGTTTGGAGCATCTGGTCAAACGGTCTGTTTGTTGGTGAGAGTACCAGAATTCATTCTTCTGTCTTCTTTATGCTCCACCCATCCCAAATCACCATGAATTCATTTTTCATTTTGCGCATTGCCTCATCTTCTTCTCCGGGATTTTCTCTTCATGCCAGCATACTATCTACATCTCTTTTTCATGGCGACCTAGATATTAATATGTTAAGGATACTTTCTTGAAAAGATGGAAATGACGTAAGGATTTTTGGACGTGTATTTATATTAACTAGAAACTTGAATCTTGTGCTACTTCCAACTTCCAAGAATGAAGTATACAAATGGTAAATTCCGCGGCCTTATAATTGATTGTAATAAAACCACATTATAATAGCAAAAGTAATGAACTTTAATAAATACATGAAAAATCACACCAGTAAAAGCGATTAATTAGTTGATAAGGATCAAGGACATTACAACATACATATGTCCAACTTAACCAAATTTGATTTTACAAGAATTGTTCAGCTAGGAACAAAAGGCCATATCAGATTCATCAGCAATTCTTTGCACCACCTTTACGACACTGATGTCATCGCAACTGCTTGTTCGTTGCTTGCTTGAATTTCTTTGAGGAACAAAACGATTGTTCCCCAATCGTCCCGCCCTTTCCTTTTACTTGTTTTTCTTTTCCATTTCAGTTCGTTTATGCTTGAAATATCTCTATCTTTGTACCACTCTGTTCCAACACAATAAAAATATAACATTAAGCACATTGGATATAATCAATACTCAAAAGACATTAAAATTAAGCACTAAAATGTGAAACAAATAATGGTGAATATATGCACTTTTGGTGAACATCAATGTAACATCCGGCAATTTGAAATAACTATGAAAAAGCTTGGAAATTGAAAATAGTCATTTTTGGAAAAATTTAAAAATCTGAAAATTTGGTTAAGTGTGGAAATCAGTGAGTTTTTGGCCAACTTTGAGCGGTCATAAATCCTATATCAGGATGATTTAGGAGTAGTTCCAGTTATGGTTGTGAAGCTTGTGGAATGATCTTTCCATCGCCGCCGAGTTTGCTCGATTCCGAGTTCGTATGAGCGAGTTATGGCCATTGAAAGTTGGGCAGTTGGCAGGGAATCCGTCCGGAAATTTTAAGGGCATTTTGGTCTTTTCCCTAGCCATTTCTTTTGGGATTATATTGTGTGTTAGGCTGATTTTGGATCATTTTTATCCCATTTTAAAAGAGAAAGAGTTAGGGTTCTTGAGTGAAGAAGAGAAGAAGAGAGAAAGAAGAGAAGAAGAAGAGGAGATCAAGGAGTTTCCGTCAAAGATTGTCGGGGAAATCGTCAGGGGTGATCCCTACTAGGTATGTGAGTTCTTAGTGTGGGTTGATCCTTTTCCCCACACACCCAACTCATTGTTATTGAGAAAAGATTGGATATGTTGTTGAAGTTGTTGGGTTGTGTTGTTGATATTGTTGATTGTGTTGTTGAAGTTATTGTTGGTTGTGGGACATGATTTGGTTGTGTATTTGAGTTGTAATCTATTGTATGTTGAGAGATTGATGATCCTTAGTGTTTGGGGTTGAATCCATTGAAGTAAGGGTGGTTTAGAGTTGGCAAAACAAGGGAGAAAAGTCGAGTTTTCTAGGCTAGGGGTTGGCGCGCCGCACCTGCCAGCGCGCCCCAAAGGGGGCTCTGAAGTCCAGCCCTTGGGGCGGTGCGCCTCTCAGAGCGCCAGCAGGTGCCTTCTGAGCTTCAAGGTCTGGCGCTCCGCGCCGCTCAGAGCGCCAAGTTTTCCCATTCCTTCCCCACTTTCTCATGCATGTTCCTAGGTGTTATACCTATGTTCCCTAGTTGTTTCCAACACTCTAATGTACATTTAAACCTCCTGAACTCATCTATAAACATGCGATTATATGTCTTGAATCCATAATCCGATTCAAGGCGAGTTAGGATCAAAGTTAAGGGAAGTTAGAGTCAAGTCAAGCAAGGTTTAAAAGCAAGTTCAAGTAAGTTTTTAAAGTTATTCAAGAGTCTTTATTGAATGTTTTAACTTCATTTAATGCTCAAGTTTCCAGTCAAGTTAAGTCAAGAGTCTCAAGTTCAGTTAAGAGTTTCAAGTTGAGTAAAGAGTTTAAAGTTGAGTTCATTTCTCAAAGTTATTAGGGAACTATGTATTCCCAAGGAAGTTTTAAAGAAATGTTTGTACATTTAAACAAGGTTGGAAACTGAGGTTTCCAAAAGAGCCTTCGGGCTAGTTTTTGAGTAATTATCTCATATCAGCAGGAAGAAATATGTTTTAAAAACATAAGAGCCAGTACATTTTTGGGAGTAGTATCGAGCACCGAATTGGGGGAGCGTTCAAAGAACCCACAACCCCCATAGAACCATGTTAGCCACCATGGGTAGAAAAGGATCATACTTTTTAGATGAATCTTTTCAGATTAGACTAGTGGATCCATTAGGCAGTTCAGGTTTTATACCTTTGGCCGGGTATAAGATGCTCTGGCAGCGTGAGGTCGATCGATGTATCATAACTATAGCTCTCATGTGATGATTATCGATTAGAGAAATTCCCACAGCAGTTATTGTATTTTCATACACAGAAAGTATTGTATTTATATACATCAGTTCATTTGTATTTCTATATAAATCTCAGGCTTATTGTATCTTTGTATACATACAGAGTTTATAGCAAGTTTTAAACAGTCTTTCATTATATCATACTTGTTTTAAATTGCCTTATATTGAAAGAAGTCAGTCAGGTTGAGTTGAGTTGAGCCAGGTAAGCTATTCAGCTTCTACCAGATCTCTTTCTAGCCTATGTTGCTTAGTTTCCAGCTCGCATACTCATACATTCCATGTACTGATGCCAGTTGGCTTGCATCTTATTATGATGCATACACAGGTACCCAGGATCAGCATCCAGCACGCCGTTGATCCAGCTGAGCACTCCAGAGTCAGTGGTGAGCCTCCTTGCATTCTGGAGGACTCAATTATTTTGTGTTCTTAGTTTTGTTTTATTAGGGTGTTGCGGGGTCTGTCCCAACATCCATCTCAGTATTTAGAGGCTTCATAGACAGTCAGTCAGTTAGTATTGAGTCTATCATCTATGTATATATGTAAATAGTCTATTTTGAGATATGAGTCGCCTTTGTGGCCAGATTTTTATAAGTTAAGTTGTTGTGTAATATTTGCATTGCATGAAGTTATTTTGTTAAGTTAGGTTTCCGCTGAGTTAAGAAAGTCAGGCCAAGGGTTCGCTTGGGGCCAGCAATGGTCTCCGAATGCTGGTCCCGCCCAGGGTGTAGGCTCGGGGCGTGACAATCAAGTATCCTAAATGAAGAATCTTTCTTCTTTTGCATTTATTTCAGAAAACTTTTTGCTATGAACTGTATGGTTTTTCCGAGCAGAAAATCAATTAATCCAAACACAAACAATGAGTAAAAATTGAATGCTTTGATAATTTCCTTATTTCCAGGCATGTCACATTTAATAGTAATCACATAATAATGCAACATTGATCTTACTTCTAATTTAAGTATGTCTAATACAAATTCATACCACCATTTACAATATAATCTTCCTCTAATGATCTTGGGATCTGAAATGAGAAGTTATCCAGCTTTGCACTTTGTGTTGCATCCTCCGGATGTTGCTCCAAGTACCTGGGAAGAAACTTGATAATAAGAACATACTTTTCAATTTCAATTGAGGAACGAAGTATTGTTTTCTCAGATGTCGATGACGGCTTAAAATACCTGTAAATCATGACAAAAAAATAATTGAGAACCACAACATTTATTTTTCACATTAGTTCCAAGGGTCCTAGCTTACAAGAAAAGCATCAATAATTGTTATAGGTATTAACAGTAAAATGAATAGAGAAAGAGATGCAAGACATACACATCAGCAAACCTGCTGACTCTTTTTGTTCTGAATTTGATAAGACGTTCCCACCCTGGTGGAGGCTGAGGAATATTAGGCGCATCAATTACCCACTTGAGTCCGCTTTCATCTTCAGTGACATCAGGTGGATCGTCACATTTTTTAATAGAATGCCATTCACTAGTTGTTTCACAATAGAAGGGCCGTTCCAAAATGTGTTCCCTTATTTCTTCATACCTCTCCTTTGTAGGTACGTACCTCCATTTGAAACATCTTGCACACTCCACAAGCAATGCCCCTGGAGTAGTTGGAGGCTTCATATTGTTTACAGGTTCAACACCATGACTAACATTTTGATCCATACAACCAACTCTTAATGGAATGGGACAATCTGATGAAACCAAATACAACTTGTCTTATTAGATAACTCCAGTAACATGAGTAAGTACAATAGAAATAATGTGTTGATCCGATTTAACCATAGATGCTGATCGATATGTGCTCATCTTAAAAGCAAAACCTATTGTTTGGATATACATATTTAAGACCAAATTGCTTGAAAGATAACCCCTTATAATAGTTGGGGAAAATCTTGCATTTAATGTCAAGTGAAAGATACAAGAATTAATACCAAAACATTATAGTCATCAAGAGAAGATGAAAGCATCTAGATTAATTTTGGCTAGTATAGGAAGGAGAAGTAACTCTACTCAAACGTAAACACTCTCAAAACCTAATAACACATTCGTGACTGTTGTTGAACATGTATTCCTAATATACTTAGAACAATAACTTTGAAGAACTTGGTAAGAAACAACAACTTTGAAGAAACTTAGTAAGAAACAACAAAGTTTAAAGAGAATTTTCAAAACTAGAAACTTAAAATCAGTAAAGAGAATAGAATCTGAAACAAATTAGAAATAATATACAAAATATTTTTCTTAAGAAAGAAACCGAGTCCATTGAATGCATATTGTGTCCTTGAGAGAATTATTCCCTTCAAGTACTTGAGGTTAATGGAATATTTTCTTCTAGAATAGAACGATCTTACTCATCGGTATATCTATACCTATGTCACGCCTCAAGCCTACACCATGGGTGGGACTGGCACTCGAGAACCATTGTTGGCCCCAAGCGAACACTTGGCCTGGCTTAACTCTTAGCGGAAGACTTAAATGACAAGAAACAGTCTCAAAAGATAACTCATGCAATAACTTAGAATGTCTTAAAAGAAACATTCGACTAGCCAAAATGACAACTCAAGTCTTAACATAAACAACTGAAAATGGAAAGACTAAAGAACTATAACTATCCGTCTATGAAGACTCTAAAACTATGAGGGATGTCGGGACAAGAACCCCGATCATCCTAACAACTGAAATACTAAAACAATATAAAAAGGAATCCTCCGAAAAGCAAGGAGGCTCACCAACTGACTCGGAGTGCTCAACTGGATCAATGAGGCACTGGATGTTGATCCTGGTTACTAGTATCTGCATCATAAAATGATGCAGGCCAAATGACATTACTACCTGGAATGTACGAGCATGCGAGGAGAATTCTAAACAAAACGTAAGCTTAACTGGAGTTTGGAAGAAATACTTACCTCAACTTTACTCGACTCATGGATACTGAACTCGATGCGGAAATAAACAACAGTAAAGATGCAGTTTATGTAACATCTTGCAACTTGAAATAGCTAGAAATAAGTTAAGAACTTGAAATAATCTTTTATGGAAAGTATAAGGAAATCTGGAAATTTTTAAGTAATGCAAAGTTGAGATTTTGGTCAACTTCAATCGACCATAACTCATAGCTCAGGATGATTTAGGTGTATTTACAGATATGGTTGGAAATTTCTTGGATTTATCTTTCCAACGCCGCTGAGTTTGCATGATTCCGAGTTCGTATGAGTGAGTTACGTCCTTTGTAAGTTGGGCTGTTCGAATGAAGAAATGCCCAATCCGGAATTTAAAAGGGTAGTTCGGTCTTTTCCTTTCCCAATTAATTATATCCGTTTTTAGTAAATTAAGTGGGGTCAAAAATGATTTAGTTCAGTTTACGCTTTTGAGAAATAGAGTTAGGGCTTTTGGAGAAAGAACGCAAGAGAAAGGAGAAGAGGAAAAGCAAGATTCGCCAAGAACGATTGATTTTGGTTGTGGATTCACCAAGGAATTGATCCTACAAGGTATGTGAGTCTCTCATAGCGTTGGGTTCATTCACTCACACGCCAAACATGTTTAGTTTCAGCTCAATTCATCCTAAAAGAGCTTGAAAGTTGATGTCTTGACATGAATTCTTGAATTTGAAAGTTGTTCTTGAATTGGGTTGAATTGTGGAATTTCCGAGATCTTTACATTGTGTTTTAGAGTTACTTTGAGTTAGGTTCTTGAGTACATACGCTGGGTATCAGGATCTAAAACGAATTTGAGAAAGATAATCGAATTTAGGTGGTTGAGGCTGAAAAATGAAGAAGGAAAAAGTCGAGTAAGGTTCATGAAACAAGTCCGCGTCGCGGACTTGTTCCCCCTGTGAACAAAAATCTGCTTTGCGTCGCGAAGAGGACGCTGACTCCTCTGTCTCAAAATTTAATTTTGCGAATAATTATTTAAAATATCTCTGCGTCGCGGACTTGTTCCAAGACGGTAATTTCGTAACTTTTCTCAAGTTTAGCTATTCGAAATCATTCCTAAACATCAATAGACCTTTCCTATCACAAATCATAATCCTTGAATCCATAATTCAGTCAAAGGAAAGTTAAGAGTCAATTCAAGTGAAGTAAGAGTCAAGTCAAGTGAAGTCATCAAAGTTTTCAAGAGTCTTTTGCAAATGTTTCAACTTTGTTTTAAGACTTAAGTTTCAAGTTAAGCAAAGAGTAAAGAGTTGCGTTGATTTTTCAAAAAGCTATTAGGGAACTAAGTACTCCCAAAGAATTTATAAATGTTTTCACATTTGAGCAAGAAAAGGGAACATCGATTCCAAGATAGCCTTTGAGCTATGTTTTGAGTAATTATCTCAAAATACAGAAATAAGTATGTTTTAAACATAAAGAGCTAGTATCATATTTTGGGAGTAGTATTGAGCACCGATATGGGGATGCGAGTTCATACTAACTCAAGTCTCCATAAATCATGTAGCCATCATGGGTATTAATGGGTCATAATTTTTAGATGATCACATAAGTTAAGCTAGTGGATCCACTAAGTTAAGCGTTCTAAATGACGGCAAAGTATATCACCACTTAGGTTCATAGTGGTGGTTGTCGGTTAGAGAATCTCCCACAGAAACTATATTATTTTATTATCTGAGTAAAGTTGAGTTTGTTACTGCATTTCCTTTAACGAACTACGTTGCTTTTACTGTTTTATAAAGTTTTCTCATATATTGCATGTGTTCATTGCTTTATATTGAGCTCAGTTATTCATGAGTTAAACAGAGCCAATGTATGTGTTCCTTTGTACTCCTTTCAAGCTTAAGTTGTTATTAGCATTCCCACTCACATACTCGTACATTCAATGTACTGATGCCAGTTGGCTTGCATGTTATTATGATGCAGACGCAGGTAACCAGGATCAGCATCCAGCGCGCCGTTGATCTAGTTGAGCACTCCAGAGTCAATGGTGAGCTTCTTTGTATTTTGGAGGACTCTTTTATTTCACTTTCCTAGTTTTTTTTCTTTATTAGGATGTTGTGGGGTCTGTCCCAACATCCATCTCAGTATTATAGGGGCTTCATAGGCAGTCAGACAGTTAGTATTGAGTCTCTTCTCTATGTATTTGCAGGTGCTTTGTTTTAGACATAAGTTGCCATTTTGGCTAAGATGTTATCATTTAAACTATTGCATTGAGTTTATTTTGTTGAGTTGAGTCTTCCGCTGAGTTAAGTAAGCCAGGCCAAGGGTCCGCTTGGGGCCATCGATGGTCTCCGAGTGCCAGCCACGTCCAGGGTGTAGGCTCGGGGCGTGACAAACTTTGTATCAGAGCACATAGTTCAAGAGTCCTAGGGAGTCTATGAAGCCGTGTCTGTAGAGTCATAGTTATCGGTGTGAAGCGCGCCACATCTATAATTAGGAGGCTGTAACATTTAGGAACTATCTCACTTCTTTCATACTCATTTCATGCGTTAGAGTTTAATCTCTAAAAGTTTCCCTCTAATTCGTGATTACGTGTGTTTTAGATAGTCATGCCTCCACAAAGAGCTGTTAGAGGTCGTCCTGTGAGACGCAATGTTGAGGAACAAGAGTTACCCAATGCACCTGATGTAATATCCGGCAATGTGAAATAATTGAAGAGGCTTAGAATTGGAAATTTTCATTTTTGGAAAGAATTTAAAAATCTGGAAATTTGGCTAAGTATGGGAAAAAGTGAGTTTTTGGCCAACTTTGAGCAGTCATAACTTCTAGCTCAAGAAGAGTTAGGTGTAGTTCCAGTTATTTTTGTGAAGCTCGTGGAATGATCTTTCCAACGCCACCGAGTTTTCTCGATTCCGAGTTTGTATGAGCGAGTTCTACCCTTTGAAAGTTGGGCAGCTGGCAGGGAATCCGTCCGGAAATTTTAAGGGCATTTTGGTCTTTTCCCTAGCCTTTTCTTTTGGATATATATGTGTGTGTTAAAGTGGTTTTGATCAGTTTTTCTCATTTTTTTAAAGAGTGAAAGTAAGGGTTTGAGAGTGAAGAGGAGAAGAAGAGGAAAAAGAGAAGGTCAAGCAAGGTTTTGTCATAGATCGTTGTGGATATCATCAGGGGTGATCCCTATTAGGTATGTGAGTTCATAGTGTTGGGTTGGTTCTTTCCCCCACACGCCAAACTTGTTTAATTTCGAGAAAAGATTTAGTTGTGGTTGTTGAAATCTTGTGGTGATGTTTGTTGAAGTTGTAGTTGTGTTGTGTTGAAGTTCTTGTTGGTTTGGTGTATGTTTCCGGTGGAGTTTTTGAGTTGAATCTAGTGTATGTTAAGGGTTTTGATGATTCTAAGTGTTTGGGGGATAAAACTTTGAAGTTTAGAAGGTTTAGAGTTGGAGAAAAGGAGGAGAAAAGTTGAGTTTTTGGGGAAAAGGGCTGGGGCGTCGTAGCAGCCAGCGCGCCCCAAAAGGGACTCTGAGGTCCAGCCCTTGGGGCGTCGCCCCTACCAGAGCCCCAACCAGACCCTTCTGAAGTTTTTGGTCTGGCGTTCCGCGCCTCTCAGAGCGCCAAGTCTTCCCATTCCTTCCCCACTTTCTCATGCATGTTCCTAGGTATTGTACCTATGTTCCCTAGTTGTTTCCAACACCCCAAGGTACGTTTAAAGAACTCATCCATAACATGTGATCAAATACCTTGAATCCATGATTCCAATTCAAGGAGAGTTAGTTTCCAAGTCAAGTGAAGTTAGAAGTCAAGTGAAGTTAGAGCCAAGCTTAGAAAAGGATCATACTTTTTAGATGAATCCTTTTCCAGATAGACTAGTGGATCCATTAGGCAGTTCAGGTCTTATACCTTTGGCCGGGTATAAGATACTCTGGCAGCGTGAGGTCGATCGCTGTATCATCACTATAGCTTTTATGTGATGGTTGTCGGTTAGAGAAACTCCCACAACAATAATTGTATTTTTATACACAGAAAGTATTGTATTTTTATATACATCAGTTCATTTGTATTTCTATATACATCTCAGGCTTATTGTATCTTTGTATACACAGAGAGTTTATAACAGGTTTTAAACAACTTTTCTTTATATTGCACTTGTTTTAAATTGCATTATATTGAAATGAGTCAGTCAGGTTGAGTTAAGTTGAGCCAGGTAAGTTATTCAGTTTCTTCCAGATTTTCTTCTAGCCTATGTTGCTTAGCTTTTCAGCTTGCATACTCGTACATTCAATGTACTGATGCCAATTGGCCTGCATCTTATGGCGATGCAGACACAGGTACCCAGGATCAGCACCCGGCACGCCGTTGATCCAGTTGAGCATTCCAGAGTCAGTGGTGAGCCTCCTTGCATTTCGGAAGACTCTTTTATTTGGTGTTTCTAGTTTTGTTTTGTTAGGATGTTGCGGGGTCTGTCCCAACATCCATCTCAGTATTACAGAGGCTTCATAGACAGTCAGTCAGTTAGTATTGAGTCTCTCATCTATGTATATATGTAAATATTCTATTTTGAGACTCGAGTTGCCTTTTTGGCCAGATTTTTATCAGTTAAGTTGTTTTATGTCCTTGCATTGCATGGAGTTATTCAGTTGAGTTAGGTTTCCGCTGAGTTAAGAAGCCAGGCCAAGGGTTCGCTTGGGGCCAGCAATGGTCTTCAAGTTTCGGCCACGTCTAGGGTGTAGGCTCGGGGCGTGACACCTGAGGTGCAACCTCAAGGAGAAGTCACTAATGCTGAGTTTAGAGAGGCTATAAGGATGCTCAGTCAAGTTGTGACCAACCAAGCTTGGCAGCAGAGAGGAGCTCGAAAAGAAGAGGTTGACACTTCAAGGATTCGTGAGTTCTTGAGGATGAATCCTCCAAGTTTCACTGGTTCAAGCCCTACTGAGGACCCAGAGAACTTCATTGAGGAACTGAAAAAGGTGTTTGAGGTGATGCATGTTGCTGATACTGCGAGAGTTGAGCTAGCTGCATATCAGATAAAAATTATTGCTAGGACTTGGTTTGATCAGTGGAAAGGGGTAGAGCCGATGATGCACCACTTGTGAGTTGGGCATGTTTTGAAGGGGCTTTCTTGGGGCATTTCTTTCCCCGATAACTGAAAGAGGCCAAGGTACGTGAGTTCCTCACACTTGAGCAAGGTTCTTTGACTGTGCATAAGTATGGGTTGAAGTTCACCCAACTGTCTTGCTATGCTCCTAAAATGGTTGTGGACATGAGAAGTAGGATGAGTTTGTTTGTTGCTAGGTTGGGTCGTCTGTCAAGCAAAGAAGGTCGGGCAGCAACGCTTATTGGGGACATGGACATTTCGAGGTTGATGGTTTATGTGCATCAGGTTAAGGAAGAGAAGCTGAGAGACAGGGAAGAGTTCAGAAATAAGAAAGCGAAGACAGTAAATGAGTCTGGGCAGCAGAAGGGTAATGTGAATCGCCCGTCTTTTCAGCAGAAGCTAAAGGGATCTGCTCCATCATCCGCTAGTGCACCTGTACCTCGAAACAAAGGCAAATATCATGGTCAAAATTCGCAGAACGTCAGAGCTAGACCTGTACAGTCTCAAGGTAGTGTGGCGCAAGGAGGTAACTGAGCTCCTGCATGTACCAATTGTGGTAAGATTCACCCAGGTAAGTGTCGTGATGGCCAAACAGGTTGTTTCAAGTGTGGGCAAGAGGGTCACTTTCTGAAAGAGTACCCTAAGAACAGGCAAGGTAGTGGAAATCAGGGCAATAGAGCCCAATCTTCATCAGTTGCTCCACCAGACAAGGTTGCACCTAGAGGAGCTCAGGTACTGGCGGAGGAACAAATCGTCTTTATGCAATCACCAGTCGTCAAGAGCAAGAGAACTCTCCAGATGTTGTTACTGGTATGATCAAAGTCTTTGCTTTTGATGTTTATGCTTTGCTAGACCCAGGAGCAAGTTTATCTTTTGTAACCCCTTATGTTGCAAATAAGTTTGATGTTATTCCTGAGAAACTTTGTGAACCCTTCTGTGTTTCTACACCTGTTGGGGAGTTTATTCTATCTGAGCGAGTTTATCGTGATTGTGTCATTTCCATCAATCACAAAGACACCATGGCTGATTTAGTTGAGTTACACATGGTAGATTTCAATGTCATTCTAGGTATGGACTGGCTTCATGCCTGTTATGCATCAATAGATTGTAGAACTCGAGTTGTCAAGTTCCAAATTCCTAATAAGCCAGTTGTAGAGTGGAGTAATAGTTCAGCAGTGACTAAGGATCATTTCATTTCGTACCTTAAGGCAAGAAAGTTAGTTTCAAAGGGTTGTATCTATCACTTAGTCCGAGTTAATGACTCAAGTGCTGAGGTATCTCACATTCAGTCAGTTCCTATAGTAAGAGAGTTTCCAGAAGTTTTTCCTGATTATTTACCCGGAGTCCCTCCTGAGAGGGAAATAGACTTCGGCATAGACGTCATTCCAGACACTCGTCCTATATCTATTCCGCCATACAAAATGGCACCAGCAGAGTTGAAAGAGTTGAAAGAGCAGTTGAAAGATCTTTTAGAGAAAAGGTTTATTCGACCAAGTGTCTTACATTGGGGTGCTCCGATCTTGTTTGTGAGAAAGAAAGATAGTTCCCTTAGGATGTGTATAGATTACCGCCTATTGAACCAGGTTACCATTAAGAACAAGTAACCTCTTCCAAGAATTGATGATCTTTTCAATCAACTTCAGGGTGCCACTTGTTTTTCGAAAATTGACCTCAGATCAGGCTACCATCATTTGAAAGTTAGGGAATGTGACATTCCAAAGACAGCATTCATGACTAGATATGATCATTATGAGTTCTTGGTCATGTCCTTTGGTTTGACCAATGCACCAACATCGTTCATGGATCTTATGAACAGAGTCTTCAAACCTTATTTAGATATGCTTGTTATCGTCTTCATTGATGACATACTAATCTATTTAAGGAATGAAGAAGATCATGCTAGTCATCTCAGAATAGTTCTTCAAACCTTGAAGGATAGAGAGTTATATGTTATATGCCAAGTTTTCCAAGTGTGAGTTTTAGCTTGAATCTGTGGCATTCTTGGGCCATATTATTTCCGGTGATGGTATTAGAGTTGATACTCATAAAATTGAGGCAGTGCAGAATTGGCCTAGACCCATATCTCCAACTGATATTAGGAGTTTCTTGGGCTTGACTGGCTATTATAGGATATTTGTTGAGGGTTTCTCGTCCATTTCGTCTCCTTTGACGAAGTTGACTCAGAAAACAGTGAAGTTTCAATAGTCTAAAGCTTGTGAGAAAAGCTTTCAGGAATTGAAGAAGAGGTTGACTAGTGCCCCAGTTTTGACCTTACCAGAGGGTACTCAAGGTTTTGTGGTGTATTGTGATGCATCCAGAGTTGGTTTGGGTTGTGTGTTAATGCAGAATGGCAAAGTGATAGCTTATGCCTCCAGACAATGGAAGGTTCATGAGAAGAATTATCCAACCTATGACTTAGAGTTGGCTGCAATAGTTTTCGCCTTGAAGATTTGGTGACACTACTTGTATGGTGTTCATGTGGATACATTCACTGATCACAAGGGCTTGCAATATGTGTTCACTCAAAAAGAACTCAATCTCAGACATAGGAGGTGGTTGGAATTACTCAAGGATTATGACATGAGTATTCTTTACCCCCCAAGTAAGGCTAATGTGGTTGCTGATTCTTTAAGCATGTTATCTATGGGTAGTACCACCCACGTTGAGGAAGAAAAGAGGGAGTTAGCCAAAGATGTGCACAACTTGAACACCTGGGAGTCAGACTTATGGGTTCCACAAAAGGAGGAATACTGGTGACGAACGGAGCAGAATCATCACTACTGTTAGAAGTGAAAGAGAAGCAAGACCAATACCCAATTTTGCTAGACTTAAAAGCAAATGTTCATAAGCAAAGAGTATTGGCTTTTGAACAAGGGGGAGATGGGGTATTGAGATATCAAGGTAGATTGTACGTACCTATGGTGGATGGACTCCAAGAGAGGATCATGGAAGAAGCTCATAGCTCTAGATATTCAATTCATCCAGGTTCCACCAAGATGTATCGTGATTTGAAAGAAGTGTATTGGTGGAATGGCATGAAAAAGGGCATTGCAGAATTTGTTGCTAAGTGTCTAAATTGCCAACAAGTGAAAGTAGAGCACCAAAGACCCGGTGGTTTGGCTCAGAATATAGAACTTCCGAAATGGAAGTGGGAGATGATCAATATGGATTTCATCACAGGCTTTCCAAGGTCTTGTAGACAACATGATTCTATTTGGGTGATTGTCGATAGGATGACGAAATCAGCCCACTTTTTACTGATAAAGACTACCAACTCAGTAGAAGATTATGCTATTCAAGAGGTGGTAAGACTTCATGGGGTTCCAGTCTCCATTATTTCTGATAGAGGTGCACAATTTACTGCACAGTTTTGAAAGTCATTCCAAAAAGGCTTGGGTTCAAAGGTGAATTTGAGTACTGTCTTTCATCCTCAGACAGATGGGCAAGCAGAGCGTACCATTCAGACATTAGAAGATATGTTAAGGGAAAGTGTGATTGATTTCAAAAGTAATTGGGATGATCACCTACCTTTAATTGAGTTTGCCGACAACAACAACTACCACTCTAGCATCCAAATGGCTCCATATGAAGCTCTTTATGGGAGAAGATGCAGATATTCTATTGGATAGTTTGAAGTTGGTGAAGTAGGGTTGATAGGGCCAGATTTAGTCCATCAAGCTATGGAGAAGGTTAAAGTGATTCAAGAGAGGCTGAAAACGGCACAGAGTCGTCAAAAATCCTACACAGATGTTAGAAGAAGGCCACTAGAGTTCGAAGTAAATGATTGGGTGTATTTGAATGTTTCACCCATGAAGGGTGTCATGAGGTTTGGTAAGAAGGGGAAACTTAGTCCCCGGTATACTGGGCCTTATCGCATAGTCAAAAGGATTGGCAATGTAGATTATGAGTTGGAGCTACCACAAGAGTTAGCAGCAGTGCATCCGATATTTAACATCTCCATGTTGAAGAAGTGCATGGGAGATCCTTCATTGATAGTACAAACTGAAAATGTGGGGATTAAAGAAAATTTATTTTATGAGGAGATTCCAGTTCAGATTTTAGATCGCCAAGTTCGCAAATTGACAACAAAAGAAGTTGCATCAGTCAAAGTCCTTTGGAGGAACCAATTTGTTGAAGAAGCTACATGGGAAGCTGAGAAGGATATAAAGAAGAGATATCCACATCTATTTGAATCTGGAGAAAATGCAGACCAAGGTACTAATTTTCTTCTCATTACTCTTTAAATTGTGAGTGAGCATGATGTTTGTTTGCATTTGTTTGTTGGGTGTTTGAACTTGATGTTACACCCTTAGCCTAGTAAGAGTAATCTCATTCGAGGACGAATGTTCCCAAGGGGGGGATATTGTAACATCTTGCAACTTGAAATAGCTAGAAAGAAGCTAAGAACTTGAAATAATCTTTTTTGGAAAGTACAAGGAAATCTAGAAATATTTAACTAATGTAAAGTTGAGATTTTGGTCAACTTCAATTGACCATAAATCCTAGATCAGGATGAGTTAGGTGTATTCACAGATATGATTGGAAATCTCTTGGATTTATCTTTCCAACGCCGCCAAGTTTGCATGATTCTGAGTTCATGTGAGTGAGTTACGTCCTTTGTAAGTTGGGTTGTTCGAATGAAGAAATGCCCAATCCGAAATTTAAAAGGGTAGTTCGGTCTTTTCTTAAATCTGTTTTTAGTAAATTAAGTGGGGTCAAAAATGATTTAGTTCAGTTTACGCTTTTGAGAAATAGAGTTAGGGCTTTTGGAGAAAGAACGCAAGAGAAAGGAGAAGAGGAAAAGCAAGATTCGCCAAGAACGATTGATTTTGGTTGTGGATTCACCAAGGAATTGATCCTACAAGGTATGTGAGTCTCTCATAGCGTTGGGTTCATTCACTCACACGCCAAACATGTTTAGTTTCAGCGCAATTCATCCTAAAAGAGCTTGAAAGTTGATGTCTTGACATGAATTCTTGAATTTGAAAGTTGTTCTTGAATTGGGTTGAATTGTGGAGTTTCCGAGATCTTTACATTGTGTTTTAGAGTTACTTTGAGTTAGGTTCTTGAGTACATACGCTGGGTATCAGGATCTAAAACGAATTTGAGAAAGATAATCGAATTTAGGTGGTTTGAGGCTGAAAAACGAAGAAGGAAAAAGTCGAGTAAGGTTCATGAAACAAGTCTGCGTCGCGGACTTGTTCCCCCTGTGAACAAAAATCTGCTCTGCGTTGCGAAGACGACTCGGACTCCTCTGTCTCAAAATTTAATTTCGCGAATAATTATTTAAAACATCTCTGTGTCGCGGACTTGTTCCAAGACGGTGATTTCGTAACTTTTCTCAAGTTTAGCTATTCGAAATCATTCCTAAACATCGATAGACCTTTCCTATCACAAATCGTAATCCTTGAATCCATAATTCAATTAAGGGAAAGTTAAGAGTCAATTCAAGTGAAGAGTCAAGTGAAGTGAAGTCATCAAAGTTTTCAAGAGTCTTTTGCAAATGTTTCAACTTTGTTCTAAGACTTAAGTTTCAAGTTAAGCAAAGAGTAAAGAGTTGAGTTCATTTCTCAAAAAGCTATTAGGGAACTAAGTATTCCCAAAGAATTTATAAATGTTTTCACATTTGAGCAAGAGAAGGGAACATCGATTCCAAGATAGCCTTTTAGCTATGTTTTGAGTAATTATCTCAAATCACATAAATAAGTATGTTTTAAACATAAAGATCTAGTATCATATTTTAGGAGTAGTATTAAGCACCGATATGGGGATGTGAGTTCATATTAACTCAAGTCTCCCTAAACCATGTAGCCATCATGGGTATTAATGGGTCATACTTTTTAGATGATCACATAAGTTAAGCTAGTGGATCCACTAAGTTAAGCGTTCTATATGACAACAAAGTATAGGCCAGTTCTGGCAGTGTGGTCAAGACGTTGTATCACCACTTAGGTTCATAGTGGTGGTTGTCGGTTAGAGAATCTCCCACAAAAACTATATTATTTTATTATTGAGTAAAGTTGAGTTTGTTACTGCATTTCCTTTAACGAACTATGTTGCTTTTACTATTTTATAAAGTTTTCTCATATATTGCTTGTGTTCATTGCTTTATAGAGTTCAGTTATTCATGAGTTAAACAGAGCCAAGGTAAGTGTTCCTTTGTACTCCTTTCAAGCTTAAGTTGTTGTTAGCATTCCCACTCGCATACTCGTACATTCAATGTACTGATGCCAGTTGGCCTGCATCTTATTATGATGCAGACACATGTAACCAGGATCAGCATCCAGCGCGCCGTTGATCCAGTTGAGCACTCCAGAGTCAGTGGTGAGCCTCCTTGCATTTCAAAGGACTCTTTTATTTCACTTTCCTAGTTTTTTTTCTTTATTAGGATTTTGTAGGGTCTCTCCCAACATCCATCTCAGTATTATAGGGGCTTCATAGACAGTCAGACAGTTAGTATTGAGTCTCTCATCTATGTATTTGCAGATACTTTGTTTTGAGACATAAGTTGTCATTTTGGCTAAGATGTTATCATTTAAACTATTGCATTGAGTTTATTCTGTTGAGTTGAGTCTTCCGCTGAGTTAAGTAAGCCAGGCCAAGGGTCTGCTTGGGGCCAGCGATGGTCTCCGAGTATCGGCCACTTCCAGGGTGTAGGTTCGGGGCGTGACCGTTTATTTAAAGAATTTAAACAGTACATAGCAACTCAATATAATGGAGAATTACAATATCAACTCAATTTATGTATCTAATAAAGTAATATAAATCTGTGGGAGTTTATCTAACCGACAACCATCACTATGAGCTATGTGATGATACAACGTCTCGCCAACGCTGCCAGAACTTTCCTATATTTTTTCGGTATATAAAACGCCTCAACTAAGTGGATCTACTAGTCTATGCTAAAACGCATTAAGGAAACATCTAAAAAGTATGACCCTTTTTACCCACGATGGCTACATAGTTTATGGAGACTTGAGTTATTATGAACTCGTCCCCTTATCTATGCTCAATACTACTCCCAAATTATACTCAGCTCATATATTTACAAATATAACTCTTTCTCTGTGATTTGATGTTATTACTCAAAAAGCTTATCTCTTAAAAGAGATGGAACTCAAAACTACTCATGAGAACTCATTTGGAAATCGTTGTTTCCTCTCACCTTAAATGTGAAAACATTTTCTCTTTGGGAGTACTTAGTCCCCATACTTCATTTTAAAAGAAATTAAATGAACTCGGCTCTATTCTTTCTCAACTCAATGCTTAAGTCTTTAAAACAAGATTAAAATGATTGTAAAAGACTTTGAAAAGATTCTAAGAACTCTCTTGACTTGACTCTTAGCTCTACCTTGAATTTGATTTATGGATTCAAGGGTCATGATTTCATGTTATAGTTGATATCATGATTTTAGACGTACCTTAGAGTGTAGAAAACAACTAGGAAACATAGGTACGATTCGAGGGAACTCAAACGGAAAGAAATGGGAAAGGGTAGAAGACCTGGCAACCCTAGAGCTCTGAGTGGTGCCAGGCACCAGAGGTTAAACTGCAGAGTCTGGGTTGGGGTGCACTGGCAGGCGCGGCTCCCCAGAGCCCAAATGAAAGACCCCAAAGTGGGGCGCTCTGAGTGGCACGTCGCCCCACACCCCTGCCCAGAAAACTCCGATTTTTCTTGCTCATTCTTCAACTCTAAACCCTCTAGATTCAATTAGTTTCTTCCCCAAATGCTTAGATTTGAATATGTGACATTTTGCAAGTTGATAACTAGGAAGAAGCTTAAAAATCGAAAGTAGTCATTTTTTTTGGAAAGAATTTAAAAATCTGGAAAATTTGGTTAAGTATGGGAAAAAGTGAGTTTTTGGTCAACTTTGAACAATCATAACTCCTATCTCAGGATGAGTTAGGTGTAGTTCCAGTTATTTTTAGAAAGCCCTTGGAATGATCTTTCCAAATCCGCCGAGTTTGCTCGATTCCGAGTTTGTATGAGTGAGTTATGCCCTTTGGAAGTTGGGCTGTTGGTACAGGGAAGTCAGCCCGAATTTGCAAGGGTATTTTGGTCTTTTTCCTAACAAATTCTTTTGGTTTTATTAAGGGTTTAGACTGATTTTTAGATCATTTTTTCCCTTTTTAAAAGAGTGAGAGTGAGGGTTTGTGAGTGAAGAGGAGAAGAAGAGGACAAAGAAAAGAACAAGCAAGGTTTTCATCGGGGGTGATCCCTATTAAGGTATGTGAGATCATAGTGTTGGGTTGGTTCCTTCCCCCACATAGCAAACTCGTTTTAATTCCGNTATTAAGGGTTTAGACTGATTTTTAGATCATTTTTTCCCTTTTTAAAAGAGTGAGAGTGAGGGTTTGTGAGTGAAGAGGAGAAGAAGAGGACAAAGAAAAGAACAAGCAAGGTTTTCATCGGGGGTGATCCCTATTAAGGTATGTGAGATCATAGTGTTGGGTTGGTTCCTTCCCCCACATAGCAAACTCGTTTTAATTCCGAGAAAAGATTGGTTGTGTTTGTTGAAGTTGTTGATTGTGTTTGTTGAAGTTGTTGGTTGTGTTGTTGAAGTTCCTTGTTGTCTTGATACATGTTTCCGGTTGTAATTTCGAGTTGAATCCCTTGTATCTTAAATGGATTTATGATTTTAAGTGTTTGGGGCTGGAAACTTTGAAGTTAAGAGGGTTTAGAGTTGGTAGCGTGAAGGAGAAAAGTCGGGGCAGCTTGCATGAAACAAGTCTGCGTCGCAGACTTGTTCCCTCTGTGAACAAAAATCTGCTCCGCGTCGCGGACAGGACACGGACTTCATTATTTCAAAAAGTAAATTTCATAATTTTTCTTAAGTTTAGCTGGCCTAAATCATTCCTAAACATCATGAGGTCTTTCCAACCACAAATCATGAATCCTTGAATCCATAATTCAATTCAAGAAAGTTAGGATCAAAGTCAAGTGAAGTTAAGAGTCAAGTCTAGAAGTTAAGAAGCAAGTCTTTAAAGCTTTTCAAGAGTCTTTATTAAACGTTTTAACTTCGTTTAAGGCTCAAGTTTCAAGTTAAGCCAAGAGTATAGAGTTGAGTTCATTTCTCAAAGTTATTAGGGAACTATGTATTTCCAAAGAAGTTTCTAAATGTTTTTACATTTGAGTAAGAAAGGAACATCGATTCCAAGTGAGCCTTTGGGCTAGATTTTGAGCAATTATATCAAACTAAAGAAAGATGTGTTTACAACACTTATGAGCTAAAGTATGTTTTGGAGTAGTATTGAGCACCGAATTGGGGACGCGAGTTCATATTTACTCAACTCTCCATAAGAACCATATAGCCAAACATGGGAATTAACGGGTCATCCTTTTTAGATGATCACGTAAGATTAAGCTAGTGGATCCACTAAGTTAAGTAAGGTCCTATATCACGGCAAGGTATAGGATGGTCCTTGGGCAACGTGAGGTAAAACGTTGTATCATCACTAGGGCTCATAGTGGTAGTTGTCGGTTAAGGAATCTCCCACTAAAGTTATATTACTTTTATATAAGTAAAGTTGAGTTTGTTATTGCTTTAATCATTAACGAACTAAGTTGTTTAGATTGTTTTAAAAGCTTTATATATATTGCATGGGTCTTATTGCTTTATATTGAGTTTGGTTATTCATGAGTCGAGCAGAGCCAAGGTAAGAGTTCCTTTGTATTCCTTCCAAGCATAAGTTGTTGTTTAGCTTTCCAGCTCACATACTCGTACATTCAATGTACTAATGCCAGTTGGTCTGCATCTTATGACGATGCAGACGCAGGTACCCAAGATCAGCATACAGCACGCCGATGATCCAGCTGAGCACTCTAGAGTCAGTGGTGAGCCTCCTTGCTTTCCGGAGGACTCTGTTATTTTATGTTCCTAGTTTTGCTTTGTTAGGATGTTGTGGGGTCTGTCCCAACATCCATCCCAGTATTAAAGAGGCTTCATAGACAGTCAGTCAGTTAGTATTGAGTCTCTCATCTATGTTATGTAAATATTCTATTTTGAGACACGAGTTGCCTTTTTTCATGTTATGCATCAGTTAGGTTGTTTTTATGACCTTGCATTGCATTGAGTTATTTGTTGAGTTAGGTTTCCGCTGAGTTAAGAAAGCCAGGCCAAGGGTTCGCTTGGGGCCAGCAATGGTCTCCGGATGCCGGTCTCGCCCAGGGTGTAGGCTCGAGGCGTGACAAAATACACAACCAAAGTATACGAGAATCCACTCAAAACAACATCACATTTCATGAATTTAACTCAAGAACTTCTCAACAACTTCAACAATCAAGGACCCAATAGAACTTCAACAAAACCCATCAAGAACTCAATTTCTATACTTTCAAGAACATAATTTCGCGGAATTAAATCATGATTGGCACATGGTTGAACGAACCAACACTATGTGATCTCACATACCTCGTAGGGATCAACCCTTGGCGAAATCTACAAGCTTAACTTCAAGAACGCAACGAATCCTTGCTTCTTCTCCTCTTTTCTCTTCTCTCAAAACCCTAGCTTAATTTTATGAAGCGTAAACTGAACCAATTCAGTTTAGACCCCAACTTAATTTCCAAAAACGAATTTAATTAATTGGGTAGTGAAAAGACCATAATACCCTTCTAAAATCCGACTGTGACTTTCCTTATCTAGACAACCCGACTTCAAATGGGCATATCTCCCGCATACTAACTCGAAATTGAGCAAACTCGGTGGCATTGGAAAGATAATTCGAAGATATTTCCTACGGTATCTTGTAGCACACCTAACTCATCATGTGCTAGGAGTTATGGTCATTTGAAATTGACACAAAACTCATGCTTTGCTTAACTTTATCAAACTTTCCTAATTTGATTATTTCCAAAACAGTTTCTTTCTAATTCTTGTTCTTTCAATTAGTGAGGTGTTACAACCTAAAACCACGGTGTAAACAAACCACTCAAGAATAGTAAAGTACACTTAAAATACTAGATTTAATAGTAAAAGACGAAGTACAGAAATTCATTGTTGAAAAATTAGAGGAGCCCCTCTATTTATAGACAACAAAGGGTAGTGCGAACAGGTTCTTATTTTGCCTTATCGAAAATGTCACAACCCTTTGGAAAAATTACAACCTTGCGGAAAAGTTGCAACATTTCATAAAAGTCATATTTTTTCATAAAAGTCACAACTCTTCATGAAAGTCGCAACTTTTCATCTAAGTCACAACTTTTCATCAAAGTCACAACTTGTGAATGAATTTTTGGGCGTATATAACAGTTTGGTTGAGTATAAAGCTTTTTCTTATTCTTTTGGATGCCCTAGTTTTTGCCCTGAGAATATAGCATCACGAGATGTGCAAACTTTGCACTATAGAGAAGATGAAAACAAGTTTTTCCTTTTTGTAGCACTACTCTTAACTAAAGTTGATCACTTATTTTGTTTTGCAAATAAAGTTTTGTATACCTATTTCGGGAACCCTTTGGCTAAACGAAAATTTGTTACAAAGTTGAAGTGAATCTGCCTATGGAATATGAAGAAGAAGTAGAAAAATCTATTTAATTTTTTTGACATGAGTCGAGAAAAAGAGTTGCCATCATGCCTTTGCATAGCTTCAATCAAGATGCATGTGTATTGACATACTAAAATATTTTAATTTTTCTGTTGTAATATGTCTTTGTTTTTGTTTGCAATTTTTTATTTCTCTTTTTAGCATTGACATTCATTAGGAACTGAATCCCACAATAAGTAAATTTAAATTTATTGGTATTATAGATTAATGTATTAAATATATGAAATAAATATGTTAAACAAATAGATGGAGTGATGAACTGCAATCATGTCTGAGCTTGTATGTTTCAAATGAATTTTTGTGTAACTTATTATTTACCAATATTGATGTTGCTTATATTACTTTAAAAAATGTGTATGATGCAGGGATACACGTGTAGAGTACGTGTCCAGAAACTAATATTAACTAGAAACTTGAATCTTGTGCTACTTTCAACTTCCATGAGTAAAGTATACAAATGTAAATACTTCAGCCTCTTAATTGATGGTAATTAAACCACATTTTGATAGCAAAAGGAATGAACTTTAATTAATACATGAAAAATCACACCAGTAAAAGCTATTAGTTGATAAGTATCAAGGACATTACAACATACATATGTCCAACTTAACCAAATTTGATTTTACAAGAATTGTTTAGCTAGGATGCAGCATAGACTAAAAGTACCAAAAGGCCAAATCAGATCGATTCATCAGCAATTCTTCACGACACCGATGTCATCGCAACTGCTTGTTTGTTGCTTGCTTGAATTTCTTTGAGGAACAAAACGATTGTTCCCCACTCGTCCCGCACTTCTTTTTCTTTTCCATTTCAATTCGTTTATGCTTAAAATATCTCTATCTTTGAACCACTCTGTTACAATACAATAAAAATATAACATTAAACACATTGTGATATAATCAATACTCAAAAGACATTAAAATTAAGCACTAAATGTGAGACAAATAATGGTGAATATATATATGTACTTTTGGTGAACATCAAGTATCCAAAATGAAGAATCTTTCTTCTTTTGCATTTATTTCAGAAAACTTTTAGCTATGAACTTCATGGTTTTTCCGAGCAGAAAATCAATTAATCCAAACACAAACAATGAGTAAGAGTTGAATGCTTTGATAATTTCCTTATTTCCAGGCATGTCACATTTAATTGTAATCACAGAATAATGCAACATCAATCTTACTTCTAATTTAAGCATGTCTAATACAAATTCATACCACCATTTATAACATAATCTTCCTCTAGTAGTCTTGGGATCTGAAATGAGAACTGATCCAGCTTTGCACTTTGTGTTGCATCCTCTGGATGTTGCTCCAAGTACCTGCGAAGAAAGACTATTAAGCAACACCACAACATAAAATGCAAATGATGTACATATTCCCTATTATCACTGCACACAATTTAGACCAATCAAAGAAAACATTAGGAAAAGAAACACATTCCGAAAATCAGGTTTAACTTGATAATATGAACTTACTTTTCAACTTCAATTTTGGAACGAAGCTGCTGATTAGATGGTGAATTATAATACCTGTAAATCATGAAAAGGAAATAATTAAGAACTACGACATTTATTTTGAACATTAGTGCCAAGGGTCCTAGCTTACAAGGAAAGCATCAATAATTGTTCTACGTATTAACAGTAAAATGAATAGTGAAAAAGATGCAAGACATACACATCAGCAATTCTGGTGTCTCTTTTTGTTCTGAATTTTATAATACGTTCCCACCCTGGAGGAGGCTGAGGAATATTAGGCGCATCAATTGCCCACTTGAGTCCACTTTCATCTTCAGTGAGGTCAGGTGGATCGTCACATTTTTTATTAGAATGCCATTCACGAGTTGTTTCACAATAGAAGGGCCGTTCCAAAATGTGTTCCCTTATTTCTTCATACTTCTCCTTTGTAGGTATGTACCTCCATTTGAAACATCTTGCACACTCCACAAGCAATGCCCCTGGAGAATTCGGAGGCTTCATACTGTTTACAGGTTCAACACCATGACTAACATTTTGATCCATACAGCCAACTCTTAATGGAATGGGACAATCTGATGAAACCAAATACAACTTGTCTTATTAGATAACTCCAGTAACATGAGTAAGTACAATAGAAATAATGTGTTGATCTGATTTAACCATAGATGTTGATCGAAATGTGCTCATCTTAAAAGAAAAACCTATTGTTTGGATATACATATTTAAGACCTAATCGATTGAAAGATAACACCTTATAATAGTTAGGGAAAATCTTGCATTTAATGTCATCAAACAATCTTTGCATCTGAGTAATCTAAAGCCAATCTTTTTGAGACACCTTTTTTTTTGTTTGCAGAAATGCCCAGAAAACACAAATTATACACAGTAATATTATGAATCTAACAAAGCAACATTTCTTAGACAACAAATCTAAGGAGAACTAATCACAAGCACAAATGAAAAGAAAAGGATAAAAAGAAGATACCCAAGTCAGAAAGTAAATCGACGATGAACCAACAAACGATTTTCACAAATTTCCCGAATAACTTCTATACATAAACTATGAATGAAATATATGTCTTAGTTCTCTTTATCATTGAGAAACTAACTGAGACATGCATACAAGAAGTGTTGTAAATCTTACGGAAAATACCTTCTTGACGAATACTTGTACCGAATTCACCAAAGCTTGTACTTCACCAATAACTCTTATAGGAAATTCTAATAGCTTGAAGAGTGTCGAAAGACACTGTCCTTAAGGATATTTCTCCCGGTATGGGTGTATCTCCCAGATTTAACAAGCTCTTCTAGTATAAAACTAGGAGCCAGAAACTAACAAAGATTCAATAGAAAGAAAACCAGCATAAGGATATATTAAAGAAGAATTGTTATCTTGTATCCACTCTTACTCACCATCAGTAAGAATTAGATTTATATAGGAAATTAGTAACCTCTCTAATACGTCTACAGTTGAAATAGTCAAAAGCCATAAAAGGCATTGAACACAATTCATTTAAGCAAAGAGACGTTTGGTAATTGTCATATTATGACAAAAAATAATGACTAATTAAAGGATAATAATAATGGCAGTAGAATATTATTTATGGAGAGAAAATATTTAGGACATAAAATAATATTCTCTTTCAAGTATAATAGGAAATAAAATAATTCCTTTTGAGATACTAGAATCATTTTTCCAACATTTCCCTACATATCTCAAATGGAATATTAAGGAATATAATGAAATAAGAAATCTTGCTGGAATTTCACATATGAGTCTAATGCATCAAATCTGGTGTCCATAGACTGTGAACCAGACCTAGGAAGAACAAAATTAAACTTAGAGAACAATTGGTGAAGTTTGGAACTTCTATGATTAAATAATTCTATTGTAAGTCCAGTGTCATATTCTATCACATTAAACTCACACAATCTTTGTCGTTATCACGGTTTTGCGCTAAGAGGTCATGCGCGTGTCCTAGTATTCATGAGTGCTCTAGAAATCTATCACAATTTCATAGAAGCGTGTGACACCACTTCTCACTCATATAGGTCCAATCATCAAGTGTATCCTGCAGAGTAATTAATACACCACCTATAAAGGATATGACTTGGATTAAGCGCTTAACTCAACCTCACTTTGCCTTGCAGACTGTTGCACTACATTCACACATCATAGGAGGGACATACTTTTATAGTGCTTACTTGATCAACTAATGACTTGTTATTACCCACATGAACCTAATTCATGGGATCTCCAATTGCATAGGTTGGGTTTACCATCATTATTGGTCTTCTCAAATTGACTAAAGTCTTACTCCCCTCGTTGTTTCATTTTGCCAGTGAATTGATTAGATTCACCTTCGACTACACATTATTTATTTACGTAAATAATTCATCTCACTGCAATATTTTAATCACATTGTGTCTCAAACACATGTAACTAATTTAGTCACATAAAAATTAGTTTTATTCCAATTGGAATACACACTAAGAGTTGTCTTAACAACTTAGTCTCGTCGCCAATCAACTCCACAACAACTAATTCTAATTAATTGTTTTTATATTATGGCATTCACGAAAATGTACCAACTTCTGTTACCTTTTTCATCATATATTGTACCCTTTTTGTACAACAAATTAAATATTCAATTTATTTAGTATTGTACTTATTGTACCTCTCATGTATTACCAAAGACTCTTTTCAAGATAATGTATCAAGAATCAAAATCATCTTCAACAACAAGAACATTGGAAGTATTTTCACTTTTTAAAACTCAGCAATACTTTATTTTATTCTTCCCAACTCTGACAATGCATTCAATCAAATCACAATTGATTAACACAAATATGTATANCGACTTAAAAGAAGTGTAATCAACACTCACAATGTACCCTAATTAAAAAGGTTGTTGGCATTTAAAACTAGAAGATAAAGGTAAGGAGTGGCCACCCAAACTTCACTAACTATAAATCCTACTACTATACAGATGACCAGAGTATAGTAAAAGAATCAATTTTTTGCGAAACCACAAATTGCCAATCTGAGTAATCTATAGCCAATCTTTTTGAGACACCTTTTTTTGTTTTTGTTTGCAGAAATGCCCAGAAAACACAAACTATACACAGTAATATTATGAATTTAACAAAACAACATTTCTTAGACAACAAATCTAAGGAGAAATAACCACAAGCACAAATGAAAAGAAAAGGATAAAAAGAAGATACCCAAGTCAGAAAGTAAATCGACGATGAACCAACAAACGATTTTCACAAATTTCCCGAATAACTTTTATACATAAACTATGAATGTAATATGTCTTAGTTCTCTTTATCATTGAGAAACTAACTGAGGCATGCATACAAGAAGTGTTGTAAATCTTACGGAAAATACCTTCATGACGAATACTTGTACCGAATTCACCAAAACTTGTACTTCACCAATAACTCTTATAGGAAATTCTAATAGCTTGAGGCGTGTCGAACGACACTATCCTTAAGGATATTTCACTCGGTATGGGGGTATCCCCCAGATTCAACAAGCTCTTCTAGTATAAAACTAGGAGTCAGAAACTAACAAAGATTCAATAGAAAGAAAACCAGCATAAGAGAATATATTAAAAGAAAAATTGTTATCTTGTATCCACTCTTATTCACCATCAGTAAGAATTAGATTTATATAGGAAATTAGTAACCTCTCTAATATGTCAACGGTTGAAATAGTCAAAAGCCATAAAAGGTATTGAACACAATTAATGAATTGAAGACAACTCATTTCAGCTAAGAGACATTTGGTAATGGTCATATTATGACAAAAAATAATGACTAATTAAAGGATAATAATAATGGCAATAGAATATTATTTATGGAGAGAAAATATTTAGGACATAAAATAATATTCTCTTTCAAGTATAATAGGCAATAAAATAATTCATTTTGAGATACTAGAATCATTTTTCCAACAATCCCCTACATATCTCACAAGAAATATTAAGGAATATACTGAAATAAGAAGTCTTGCTATTTTCACATATGAGTCTAATGCATCGAATTTGGTGTCCATAGACTATGAACCAGACCTAGATAGAACAAAATTAAACTTACAGAATAATTGGTGAAGTTTAGAACTTCTATGAACCAATAATTCTTTTGTAAGTCCAGTACTGTTTTATGCGAAGAGGCCATGCCCGTGTCCTGGTATATTTCATGAGTGCTCTAGAAATCTGTCACAATTTCATAGAAGCGGCACCACTTCACACTCATATAGGTCCAACCATCAAGTGTATTATGCAAAGCAATACACCACCTATAAAGGATATGACTTGGATTAAGAGCTTAACTCAGCCTCACTTTGCCTTGCAAACTGTTGTACTACATTCACACATCATAGGAGGGACATACTTTTATAGTGCTTACTTGATCAACTAGTGACTTTTTATTAACCATATGAACCTAATTCATGGGATCTCCAATCACATAGGTTGACCATCATTGTTGGTCTTCTCAATTGACTAAAGTCTTACTCCACTCGATGTTTCATTTAGTCAGTGAATTGATCAAATTCACCTTCGACTACACATTATTTATTTACGTAAATAATTCATCTCACTGCAATATTTTCATCACATTGTGTCTCAAACACTTGTATCTAATTTAGTCACATAAAAATTGGTTTTATTGCGATTGGAATACACACTAAGAGTTGTCTTAACAACTTCTGTTACCTTTTTCATCATATATTNAAGAGTTGTCTTAACAACTTAGTCTCATCGCCAATCAACTCCACAACAACTAATTCTAATTAATTGTTTTTATATTATGGTATTCACAAAAATGTACCAACTTCTGTTACCTTTTTCATCATATATTGTACCCTTTTTGTACAACAAAATATTCAATTTATTTAGTATTTTACTTATTGTACATCTCATGTATTGCCAAAGACTCTTTTCAAGATAATGTATCAAAAATCAATATCATTTTCAACAACAAGAACATTGGAGAGGAAATACATAATTACCCCATGGAACTTATACCCTTTTTTTAAGTAGACACCTTAAGTTTGCGAGGGTCCTATTACCCCATGAAACCATCCAAAAGCATAATAAATACATCATTTTGACCCGTTTCAAACCCATCAGTTTTGTCACGCAGGTTGGGCGCGTCAAGGAATAAAAAAACAACATCCAACCAATGTTAAAACGCCATGTGGCATTCCCAATTTGAATTAGCTTCTTCATAAAATAGATCACCTTCCCAAAATTCTCCATTGTTAGCCATTGGAGATCTGCAATTTCTCATTTTAATTACTTTTTTTTTGTTTAAAATCTGTGAAATCAATTTCCTGTGATTAGGTTTTGAGGGAGAGATGTCAAATGCAAGACAAACGAAATACGCATCAAACAATGTAAAATAAACTAACGACTACTCACTACAAAATTCACTTACAATGTAAAAGAAAGTTTTTTTTCAAAGATTTTTCAAATAACTAACCTATGAGCCTTCACTTCTTCATTCCAACACCACTATTCAACAAATTTCAACCAGCAATGTTACCAATTAGCTTCACCTCATGAAGTTTCTTAGGGTTTTGATCAGTCGAAGAGAGAAAGACGAGGGTAGGTGAAAGTGAAATGGGTTGGAAATTTCTTAGGGTTTGGGTTAAGGGTTAAAAAATGAATGGGTTAGGATAAAACCCGGCCTTTGTTAAATGGGTTGGAGGTGTGGCACACGCTCTTGGATTGAGAGCACTGATGGTGAAAAAATGATGTATTTGTTGTGCTTTTGGATGGTTTCGTGGGATAATAGGACCCCCGAAAGTTAAGGTGTCTACTTAAAAAAAAGGTATAAGTTCCATGGGGTAATTATGTATTTCCTCAACATTGGAAGTATTTTCACTTTTAAAAACTCAACAATACTTTATAGTATTTTTCCCAACTCTGACATTGCATTCAATCAAATCACAATTGATTACCACAAATATGTATATGCAACATTTATTAGCATACAATCCAAAAAAATTTAGTTAGCATAAATTTACTCAACATTACAAAAATCTAACACCCAATTCTCACTTTCACATATNACAGGATGAAATGCTTCTTTCTTTGTAGTCATAGTTCAGGAAATTGGGTGGTTGAAAGAGCAAAACCGGTATTGGAGCCAATGAAGAATACACGATCACCAAGGGTATCGTGCAAGTATTGAAGCTCGACATGATCATCGTTAATGAAATCAAGTTTGAAAACATCAAAAACTAGAGTCTGGTAACTGGTAAGGATATTGATCATCCAAATTGCCCACAGGAAATATAAGAGCCTCATTTTCTTGATCAATGGCAGTAGCAGTGTAGCGTGTAACAATAAAAAGCTCGTGAGTTTGATCGTCGTATACCAAGTAATAGTATGCCAACAATAGAGTGACTTGCGCTCAAGGTCATCCTCATCCTCTAAAGAAATAGGCCAATCATTACCAAGCCCCAAATTTTCACTCTGTATGAGAAACCTCTTAATTGGATCGTTACGAAGATCCCAAGCTTCAAGCTCTCTAAGGTGGGTGAGAGCGAAAAAAAGTTTCTTTTGACGGTGGAAAACAATTTGAGTATATTGTCGTAGCGGTCCATCTATGGCTATCCAACAATTGGCATCTCCAGGCCTCCTGCAGAAGGTGAGTAGATCATAGTGACCATAAATCACCATTGCTACACAGTCTTCATCGTCAAGAGAGGACGACACAACAATCTTTTTGATTATGTATTTAGAAAACTGTTGTGGGGTACGAGGGCGGTATTGGTAGTCAAGAAAGCTTTCTATTAAACCAGATTGGCTGTTCCGAATGACGCCGTTAACATCAGGAAGAGTTTCAACAGATGGAAGTTGATGTTTTTGCCAGAGATTTGATTAAATAGAAACATTTTACAGTCTTTTTTCTGTATATAGTAATGCCAGCCCTGAAATAACGGGAGTCTCCATCAGGCTCTAGTTGGCTCTGTTCCACCTGTATGACATCGCCTTCCTTAAGTTTGTAGAATTTGAAAACAGGGCTCTCCGGCGGCAACATCAACCAGGAAATCACTGATCTTTTTGACAAAGACTGGGCTCCAATTATTGCCATTGGAAGGGAAGTGCTCGCCATGAATGAATGAATTCATTGAGAGGGGCAAACAGAAGGATAATTTATAGATGGAATCTAAACACGTAGTCTACTAGGATTAGGATTACTCCTCTGTTTTGACGAATTAGCAATCGATTTTTGTTAGCTATTAGCGACCAAGTTTGTAACTAAATCCAAGTTTTTTTATTGAACATTCTTCTTCTCATCTTCTCTATGAGTTATTGTTTCTACTAAATATAGAGGAATATTACTGAATATTCCATGCATTAAATTGTGGACAAAACAAACGATAAAAAAATAATCCTAGTAGACTAGAGATGTTATTTTGGAGCTGATTTTAAGTTTTTATGATTTAACAAATTTCGTGTCATACCTCGAGGGTACCCCTAAATATAACACGGAACCTAGGATCACAAGTGACCCCAAGCTAACCATGAGTCTGGACTATCACAAGCATACTGAAATATAACTAAAAAAGCGGAAGCATAACTGTAAAGTGAGTCTCAACTAAAAATCTCAAGTGAGAATATAACTGAATGTCAAAGGGGAAACAACCTAAAACAACTTAATACTGACTCTATGTCTCAATGCCTCTATTACTAATGAGCTGATGGGACAAGTCCCCAGCTAACTCTAAAAATACTAAAATAAACTAACTAAACCAAGCATAAAGAAACGTCCTCAAACTATGAGGACTCACCATCGAAGCTGATGTTTGAACCTATATCATAAAATGATGTAGCGCAAAGTATGCGTCAGTACTTGGAATGTACTGAGCATGCAGGATATTATATATACCAAGCTGAACAATGATATAACAGAGCAATATAATAATGAACATTGAGATAGACTGTACTGAAATGTAACGGAAAAGCTAAGCCTAATGCAATGACCAAGTACTAATCAAGTAGCTAATATGATGAACTGAATACTGAAATAAATATTAATATAAATATTGATATCATGGTCAATGCAATGAAATTGTGACTGTTGGAGCTACTATTAACTAACATAAACCACGTGAGCTAAAGTGGAGTCCGATGTATACGCCTCACCGAGAGGACCCAATATACCCTGCTAGGGGTATAGAGGCACGACTGTGGTGTGATCACTAAAACTGGTGCCCAAAATACGTTGGCACGTAGTCTTAGGACTGTGAAGGTGTTGAACCCTAGTCCAACTCGGTGCTAAGTCTACTCACAATTGAATGAAAAGCTAAAATACACTGAAGTACTAAGTAGCTCAAAATACCGACATGCCATCTGGGAATGCATATAAACATACTGAAAGGTATGGCATTCAAATTCTAAAACATGATCTTATGACTGATCTGTCTAGAAAATATAATTCATGAGTATTGATGATTAATGTAAGCTAGGGTTTTGAATTCTATACCTGGAACTATGCAAAATTTCCAAAAAACATGCTAATTAGATTATGGAAACTATAGCAGCTAAAACACAACGAATCTCCAAGGTTTTAGAAACCCTAGGTCAAAACAAGTTATGATGAATCAAAGAATCACTAGAAGCCTATAAATACTTCAATGTAGTAGCGCTGCTCTTAGCATCTTTGGATGTCCCCAGGGCCCAACTAAGTGACAAAGCAATAGACTTATCTCTAGAAGCAAGAAGCTTGATTAGTAAATTTCTTAAATCTTAGTCCTTTTTTCTAGTTGTCACGACGTAGACCATCGTGATTGGCACCTACACTAACCCTCCGGTGGGAGAACCATTAATGCTAATTAATTAACCAACTCTAATCACATACTAAAACATTTAAGTTACGGAAGCAAGTTAAATACTAAGGAAAGAAAATAGGGAGTTCCCATAAACTCCAACAAAAGTCTAATCAACTAAACAAATGCGGAAGTAACACCTAGAACCTGAATGTCAATGTACCGAAACATCTAACAAGATCCATAAGTCTAACAAGAAAGGTCACAACCCCAAGCTAATGAACTAATAATTAACTAGAAAAGTTTAAGACCGAAATGTGGACATATACGAAAGGAGAACTCATGGCAGCCTGGAAGAACTGGCTCACCCTTGAATTCGAACGACGATCACTGATCTTCTAAATGAGGTCTGTCAATAGCCGCCTGAAGATGCCATGTACTCAACAAAGAAAGAACAGCAGTATCAGTACATAAACACAGTGTACTGGTAGGATCACATGGCTATCCCACTAAGTGCAACAAAAATAAGTCATTACAACAATATAATCACATGCATATATCGAACATATACAATATAATCAACATTTACGAACAAGATACATATTCACATTTCTCAAGATGCACAATTATATAAACTCGTTGGTCCTCTCATGGAGCCCAAACCCAAACAGTTAGCATACCAAAACGTGGTACCCGATCCAATGTTTATGCTGAAATGTGGCAACCGATCCCATAATTATGTCGAAACGTGGTAACCGATCCAAGTTAGTGTGTCGGAGCGCAACACCCGATCCATTCAACAAGCCAGAATCACAATCACAAGTATATTCTCAAGTTCATACGATCAAGTCATGATTTATGACATTCATCATTCATCTATCTCATTTACAACAAGTGTGATCAATAATGCAACATTCGCATACATACATGTATCATAATGAAGCAAGAACAAACATACATCACACAATCATAGAATCACAACCATCACCTACTTCGAAACAAGCTTGAAACCCTAAGAAACTTGATCCTTCCCTTTTCAGATTCATTCCACTTGTTCTTGGTCTACAAACAATCGATATAATACGGGAATCAATAAACAATCACCAATTACCCGAATTACTAACAATTCTATGAACCCTATATCAAACCCATGATCTCAAGTATCCAAACTAGGTCTTTTTCCACCATATTTTATGAATCAAAACCCTCCCCCATCGATAATTACCCATTAGATTACGTTGTACGGATCGAAAAATAGATTCAGGGAGTGAAAACCTTATCTTTAGCCTCAAGAATGGTGGAAAATAGTCAAGAATCGCCTGGGGTTCATTTGTTATCTCTAAAAACCAAAAAGTGCATAATAAAGACATTTTGAGGTTTATTTAAGACTTTAAGTCGCGTCGGCCCCGCCACAACGACACCCACCCAGCTAGAGCGACCAAAAGGAACGCCAAAGCAACTTGCATGAAACAGTGAGCTATTTAATAATTTCAAGACTCCCATTTCACAACACACCTTTAACCAACGACACTCAGAAAATACCGTTAACGCTAAGATCAATTTTGAGAGTTCTACTCATCCGAATTAAATTCCGTAAAGTCGTACGGGTTCTTTAATGACTTATCTAACTACTCATGAAATCAAAATCATAAATAAATCACCTGATTGTTACCAGATTTCCCTACACCTTAATGACTCCGATTTCATCCAAATCTGGACTAGGTTGGAAAATTCCAAGTTAGTATGAAAAAGTTTTTCGACCCAAATTTTTTTTCCATTGACTTTTCTATAACGGCGGAACCCGATTGTCATTACACTGGTTTGTTTCCATATTGACCCATTCCGACTCACCATTGGTGTATGGAAGTCGGGTTTTGAAGAAGATATATTGGGCAATGATTTTGGTGCTGTTTGTGAACTTGTTGGCCAAATCAGATCGATTCATCAACAATTCTTTGCACCACCTTTACGACACTAATGTCATCGCAACTGCTTGTTCGTTGCTTGCTTGAATTTCTTTGAGGAACAAAACGATTGTTCCCCACTCGTCCCGCCTTTTCCTTTTACTTCTTTTTCTTTTCCATTTCAATTCGTTTATGCTTGAAATATCTCTATCTTTGTACCACTCTGTTCCAACACAATAAAAATATAACATTAAGTACATTGTGATATAATCAATACTCAAAAGACATTAAGAACATACTTTTCAACTTCAATTTTGGAACGAAGCTGCTACTTAGATGGCGAATTATAATACCTGTAAATCATGAAAAGAAAATAATTAAGAACTACGACATTTATTTTACACATTAGTGCCAAGGGTCCTAGCTTACAAGGAAAGCATCAATAATTGTTCTACGTATTAAGAGTAAAATGAATAGTGAAAAAGATGCAAGACATACACATCAGCAATTCTGGTGTCTCTTTTTGTTCTGAATTTTATAAGACGTTCCCATCCTGGAGGAGGTTGGGGAATATTAGGCGCATCAATTTCCCACTTAAGTCCGCTTTCATCTTCCGTGATGTCAGGTGGATCGTCACATTTTTTATTAGAATGCCATTCACGAGTTGTTTCACAATAGAAGGGCCGTTCCAAAATGTGTTCCCTTATTTCTTCTTACTTCTCCTTTGTAGGTATGTACCTCCATTTTAAACATCTTGCACACTTCACAACCAATGCCGCTGGAGTAGTTGGAGGCTTCATATTGTTTACAGGTTCAACACCATTACTAACATTTTGATCCATACAGCCAACTCTTAATGGAATGGGACAATCTGAAGAAACCAAATACAACTTGGTCCTTAAGAGAATTATTCCCCTAAAGTACCAAGCTTAATGAAATATCTTACTCACCGGTGTATCAGTACCTAAAACCATGGTGTAAACGAACTACTCAAGAGTAGTAAAGTACACTTAAAATACTATACTAGATTTAATAGTAGAAGAAGAAGTCCAGAAATTCATTGTTGAAAAATTAGAGGAACCCCTTGATCTATTATAGACAACAAGACGAAAAGTTGCACCATTTCATAAAAGTCATATTTTTTCATAAAAGTCACAACTCTTCTTGAAAGTCGCAACTTTTCATCCAAGTCACAACTTTTTATAAAAGTCGCAACTTTTCATTAAAGTCACAACTTTTCATTAAAAGTCGCAACTTTTGAACGGATTTTTGGATGTGTGTGTGTGTATATATATATATATATATGCCGACTTTGTTTTGCCATAACATGATTTTATATTACTAATAGAAAGCGCAATTTGGTGTCTCAGTATAAAGCTACTTTTCTTTATCATGGACTTGTTTAATATAACAGTTTGGTTGAGTATAAAGCTTTTTCTTATTCGTTTGGATGCATTAATTTTTGCCCTGAGAATTTAGCATCAGGAGATATGCAAACTTTGCACTATAGAGAAGATGAAAACAAGTTTTTCCTTCTTTGTAGCACTACTCTTAACTAAAGTTGATCACTTATTCTGTTTTGCAAATAAATTTTTGTATACCAATTTCAGAAACCCTTTGGCTAAAAGATAAAGTGTTACACATTTAATTTGAAGTGAATCTGCCTACAGAATATGAAGTAGAAGTGGAAAAATTTATGCGAGTAAAGGTTCAATCTATTTAATTTTTTTGACATGACTCGAGAAAAAGTGTTGACATCAAGCCTTTAAGTTGTTATGACGTTGCATAGCTTCAATCAAGATGCATGTGTATTGACATACTAAAATATTTTAATTTTTCTATTGTAATATGTCTTTGTTGTTGTTTGCAATTTTTTATTTCTCTTTTAAGCATTGGCATTCATTAGGAATCGAATCCCACAATAAGTAAATTTATAGTTATTGGGATTATAGATTAATGTATTAAATATATGAAATATATATGTTACACAAATAGATGGACTACAATCATGTCTGAGCTTGTATGTTTCAAATGAAATTTTGTGTAATTTATTATTTACCAATATTGATATGCCCAGAAAGTAGTATTAACTAGAAACTTGAATCTTGTGCTACGTACTTTCAATTTCCATGAATGAAGTATAGAAATGTAAATATTGAGGCCTCTTAATTGATGGTAATTAAACCACATTTTGATAGCAAAAGGAATGAACTTTAATTAATACGTGAAAAATCACACCATTAAAAGCTATTAATTAATTACAACATACATATGTCCAACTTAACCAAATTTGATTATACAAGAATTGTTTAGCTAGGATGCAGCATATGTGAAAAAAGTTAAAGATGATTTTTTGAATAACATAGATTTCTCTAGAATATTCTAGTGTAGAAACTAAGAAATTATCTCTTGAAGAAATATCTAGATATTCTAGAAAAGTTCTCTTGAAGAAATATCTAGATATTGTAGAGTAGTTGCCTTGAAAAATTATCTAGCTATTTCTTATAGATGTATCTAGAAAAGTTTCTACAGTTATCCATAGGCAAGCAAAAATAGGGGATGGTCTTGTACATTTGAATTCAAGGGAAATCAAAAGCAATTAAAGAGTCTTCTTCCATTACAAAGCTCTTCTTTCCAAATTGTTTCTTTAAACCTTCTAGCTTCCTCTTCTTCTTTAGTTGAATCTTCCGATCTTAGTTAATGATCTTGGGCTAGCAGAAGATTTCCCGAATATACTTTTCTTATGCTATTTTTTACCTGGTATCAGATCCATAGCTACACATTGGCTTTTCATTTTTTCAAGATCGGGTTATTGAAAAATTGAATTGGTTTCTCTGTATGGATTTCAATGGTCGTGTTAATGGATTGGGGATGGAGCTGTTGAACCAGTCTAATTACAAGGTATGGAAGACATGTATGGAATCATACCTTGTGGGTGAGGATTTGTGGGATGTTGTTAATGGGAGTAACACACGTCCTCCTGCCGACGGACCAGAGAGTAGTAACATATACAAGAAGTGGAAGCAGGTTGATGCTAAGGTGGAGTTTGTCCTGAAGAGGTCAATACCCTCCAATTTATTTGATCATATTATAAGGTGCAAATCAGCTCATGAAATATGGAGGACTCTCGATCAGTTGTTCAACAAGAAGAATGAAGCTCGACTACAGATATTGGAGAATGAATTGGGTAACACCACTCAAGGTAATCTCTCTATAACCGAGTATTTTTTAAAGATTAAGAACTTATGCTCTAAAATATCTTTATTGAATCCGGAAGAAGCTATCTCTGAAGCACGAATAACAAGAAATATTATTCGTGGTTTGAAATCAGAATATATTCCCTTTGTTACATCGATTCAAGGAGGCTCAACAACCATCTGTAACATCTCTCAATTTGATATAACTAAGAAGAAGCTTATAATTGTCCAAATTCTAGATCGCCAAGTGCGCAAGTTAAGGACAAAAGAGGTTGCATAAGTCGAAGTCCTTTGGAGGAACCAATTTGTTGAAGAAGCTATGTGGGAAGCTAAAGAGGATATGAAGAAGAGATATCCACATCTCTTTGAATCCGGAGAAAGTGCAGACCAAGGTACTAATACTCTTCTTAGTTCTCTTTAAATCATGAGTGAGCAAGTTGTTTGTTTGCATTTACTTGTGGGGTGTTTGGACTTGATGTTACCACCCTTAGCCTAGTAAAAGTAATCTCATTCGAGGACGAATGTTCCCAAGGGAGAGATATTGTAACATCTCACAATTTGATATAACTAAGAAGAAGCTTATAATTGGAAATAGTCTTTTTTTTTTGTTTTGAAAGAATTAAAATCTGGAAATTTGTCAAGTTAGGAAAAATGAGTTTTGGTCAACTTCAAACATCCATAACTCCTAGCTCAGAATGATTTAGGTGTAATTCCAGATATGGTTGGAAAGCTCTTGGAATGATCTTTCCAAGGCCACCAAGTTTGCGCGATTCTGAGTTTGTATGAACAAGTTATGCCCTTTGGAAGTTGGGCTGTTGGATTAATGAAATGTCCAATCCGAGATTTTTAGAGGGTATTTCAGTCTTTTCACTACCCTATTATTTTAGTCCGATTTTAGTAGTTTAATAAGGGTCAAGACTGAACTTAGTCAGTTTTAGAAAATCAGAATTTTCACGCTAGGGCTAAGGAGAAAGGAGAAGAGAAAAAAGGAAGAAGAAAAAGGGCAATTTCATCAAGAACGTTAGTGTTTTCGCTAAGGATTTTCTTCGATCAGGTATGTGAGGCTCTCATAACATTGGGATCATTCTCCCACGTGCCAAGCATATTTATTTCAGTTTGAATTCTTCCTAAAAGCATTTGAATATTGATGATATTGAAACCTATTCTTGAATTCATATATTGTTCTTGAATTTGACTGAGTTGGGAAGTTTCTGAGTTCGTTACGTCGCATTATAGGGTCGTTTCGAGTTAGGTTCTTAGGTACATTTGCTAGGTATTTGTATCTAAAAGTAATTTAAGAAAAAGAACCAAGTTTGGGTGAATTGGGGCTGGAAAACGAAGAAGATATGGTCGCGCGTCGCGTGCTTGGTCCCAGAGAAAATTTCTGCTTCGCGTCGCGGAGGTGACACAAGGTGTTCTGCGTCAAAAGACATTTTCGAAACCAAAATTTAATTATGCATCCGCGTCACGGACCCACCTTCGTATTTTGATTTTCGATTTTTTCTCATGTTTGGCTATCTAAAATCATTCCTAAACAACATGAGATCTTTCCAATCACAAATCTTAATCCTTGAATCCATAATTCAATTCAAGGATCAGTTAAGAGTCAAGTCAAGAGCAATTAAGGTCAAAGTCAAGAGAAGTCAAGAGTTAAGTTAAGATGAGTTCTTAAAGTTTTTCTAAAGTCTTTCACAAATGTTTTAACTTTGTTTTAAGACTTAAGCTTCGAGTTCAGTAAGGATGTAAAGTTGAAGTTCTTTTCTTCAAAGAAGTATATGGGGACTATGTATTCCCAAAGAGATTTAAAAATGTTTTCACATTTAAAATAAGAGCGGAAACAGAGATTTTCAAAGAGCTTCCGGGCTAGTTTTCAGAAAAGAGTAATGGCTTTCTAAATGAAGCAAGCAGGGAAACTGAGATTTCCAAGATAGCCTCCGAGCTAAGTTTTTGAGCACTAATCTTAAATCACAGAAGAAGTATGTTTCTAAAACATAAGATCCATTATATTTGGGAGTAGTATTGAGCACCGAATTGGGGACGAGCATGAGTTTAGATAACTCACGTCACCATAGAACCATGTAGCCACCATGGGTAGAAAAGGGTCATACTTTTTAGATGAATCCTTTTTGAAATAGACTAGTGGATCCATTAGGCAGTTCAGGTTCTATACCTTTGGCCGGGTATAGGATGCGCTGGCAGCGTGAGGTAGATCGTTGTATCATCACTATAGCTCTTATGTGATGGTTGTCGGTTAGAGAAACTCCCACAGAAGTTATTGTATTTTTATATACATCACTTTATTGTAATTTTACATACATCTCAGAGTTTTATGTATCTTTGCATACACACAGAGTTGACAACATGTTTTTAAACAGCTTTTCTTTATATTGCACTTGTCTTAAATTGCTTTATATTGAAATGAGTTCAGTTATGTTGAGTTGAGAAGATCCAAGGTAAGTGTTTCTTTCAGATTCTCTTTCAAGCCTATGTTGTTTTAGCATTCCAACTCGCATACTCGTACATTCAGTGTACTGATGCCAATTGGCCTGCATCGTCTTATGATGCAGACACATGTAACTGGGATCGGCATTTCAGTGCACCGTTGATCTAGTGAGCAGTTTAGAGTCAGTCGGTGAGCCTCCTTGCATTTCGGAGGATCTATTTTCATTGCTTTCTAGTTTAGTTCATTAGGATGTTGTGGGGTTTGTCCCAACATCCATCTCAGTTGTTTTAGAGGCTTTATAAACAGACAGTCAGTTAGTTATTTCAGTTGTCTTTACTTTTCATTTCTTATGTTAAAGACTTGAGTTTGCCTATATGGCCAGTTGAATGTTCCTTTATGACATTCTAGTTTCTTCATAAATGTTTATGTGATGAGTTAAGTCTTCCGATGAGTGAAGTAAGCCATGCCAAGGGTTCACTTGGGGCCATCAATGGTCTTCGAGTGCTAGTCCCGCCCAGGCTGTAGGCTCGGGGCGTGACACCATCTTTAGAGGAGTTTGAGAATCTGTTGTCATCACTGGAGCTACTAACCAAACAGATGGCTGGGGTGTCAATCAAAAAAGGGGAAGAAAATGCTCTTGTATCCAACAAGAGTGAATTTAAAGGAAAAAAAAAAAGAGATAGGCCACACTCTCGATTTCAAAGTGGTTCAATTTCGCCTAGAAAGGAGGGAGAGTCTACTACTGGTTTGGGGGCATTTTAATATTAGTAAATAATGGTTAAGGTGCATAGTTCCCATTCCTCTTGCAACTATTCCTATCAGAATGTTAGTGGCCACTTTGATTGTATTTTGGAATCAATGTTTTGAGGCTTAATTGCCCATTACTTGACGTTTCTGACATTGAAAGTTGGTGGCACTTATTTGCTGCATTACTCCATTTGGAGTTATTGTTTGTTATGTTACAACATTTCTTGTTAGCACTCTTAGCCATTGGTGGCCTTTGCCATTCGTTCTTCATTATTCTTCCTCTATTATACCTTGTAACCTATGTAACTCCTAAGGCCATTATCTTCACTATTTGCTACACTATTTATCTTTCTATTCATTGCTAGGAAGACTTCTTCTAGTATAAATAGTGGTGGTTTTCATTTGGTTTGTAACACACAACATACAAAAGAAAAATATAGAGTGCATAAAGTTTGTCAAAAAGAGAGTTCTTGTTAGTTGAAGGGAGGTGTTCTCTTTTGTGGAGCTTTGGACTCAACTCTTGTCCAGAGTTGTTGAGTTATACTTTGTGAAGGCTGTTGTATCCTGGAGGGGACAAGTCAAGAAGGACTACTGCTGGACCGGTGAAAAACATTTTCTGCAGTGGGCTTGAATCTCCTTAAAGAGAGCGACATATCCGAGCCTCAGCCTAAAGTGATTTATTTCTTCATTTTTATTTTCAATTGTAATCTTTATTTTTTGTTATCTTGTAAGTTTTTCACGAACAATTTTAAGGAGATTCAGAATCATTACAATTGAAAAAACCGCGGATGTCAAGATGGGAGACCTTAACAAGCCATTTCGGTTCACTGGTAACCATTTCAAAAGATGGAAGGTTGATGACACCTCTATGGATGATGATGAACTTATTTCTCATCATGAGAAAGTGGAAAAGTACAATGGTGAAGAGGCAAGGGGCCAAGATGCACTTTTACAAAAAAAAGATAGCAACATCACAACGAAGGTAAATTTAATTACTTCAAATAATGCTACTCTTGTTTGTGGTGAAAATAACCAAACACAAAATCAACAAGTTCAAGATAAGGGACAGTGCTTTGTTTGTGGCAAGAGTGGGCATATTGCTCGATTTTGTAGATTTCGGAAACGTGGTCCTAACCCTCAGGCAAATGTTATCGAAGAACCTTTTGTGGCGGTGATTACCGGCATAAACATGGTTGAGAGTGTTGATGGATGGTAGGCTGATTCTGGTGCAAACCGTCATGTCTTTTATGACAAAGACTGGTTTAAAAAATATTCTCATTTTGAGGATCCCAAAACCATCATGCTTGGTGATTCTCACACAACTCAAGTATTTGGAACGGGAGATATCGAATTGTGTTTTACTTCTAGAAGGGTATTAACTTTGAAAGATGTACTCTATACTCCTTCCATGAGAAAAAAATTGATGTCTAGTTTTCTTCTTAATAAAGCAGGTTTTAAACAAATTATTGAATCTGATCAATATGTAATTGTGAAGAATGATATTTTTGTGGGAAAGGTTACAAGCCAAGTTTGGGATATCTAAGAGTTTGGGGTTGTCTAACCTTTGTGAGGCTAATGGATCCCAAGGTTACAAAATTGGGTAAGAAAGTTACTACTTGTGTTTTTCCTGGTTATGCTTCAAATAGTACAACCTATAGATTTTTTAATCTTGAAGATAATGTTGTGATAGAATCAGGTGATGCTATTTTTCATGAAAATAAGTTTCCTTTTGATTCTAAAAATAGTGGGTTTCTACGGCTGCAATTTTGATTTGCAAATTCATCAAATGGATGTAAAAGTTGTTTTTTTAAATGGAGACCTAAATGAGAAAATTTATATGGAACAACCCGAGTCTTTTGTTGAAGCAGGCCAAGAAAGCAAAGTGTGTAAACTTACTAAATCTCTATATGGCTTGAAACAGACACCAAAGCAATGACATGAAAATTTTGATTCCTGCATGATTGAAAATGGTTTTAAAACAAATGAGTGTGATAAGTGCATATATTATAAGTCTTGGAATAATTCACATGTGATTATTTGCCTATATGTTGATGATTTGTTGATCTTCGCTATAACATGAATGTTATTGATGAAGCTAAGAATATTCTTAAAAGCCATTTTGATATGAAAGATCTTGGTGAGGCAAATGTTTTTCTTGGAATAAAAATAACAAGAACATTTGATGGAATTTTCCTTGACCAGTCACATTATGTTGAGAAAATTTTGAAAAAATACAACTTTCTTGATTACAAGCATGTTGCAACTCCTTTTGATTCAAGTGTTCACTTATTTCCTGTTGAAAGTGAAAATGATGTAATAAATCAAAAGGAATATGCTAGCATAATCGGAAGTTTGAGGTATGTGACTGATTGCACTAGGCTTGATATTGCATATGCAGTAGGAGGTTTACAAGCAAGCCAGTTAATGAACATTGGCATGCTATAACAAGAGTTATGAGATATTTAATTGGATCAAAAAATTGTGGTTTGTTCTATAAAAAATATCCTGATGTACTTGAAGGCTTTTGTGATGCAGATTGGAACACTTTATCAGGTGATTCCTGTTCTACCACTGGTTATGTCTTTACTTTAGGTGGTGGTGTTGTTTGTTGGAGATCAAAAAAGCAAACTATTATTGCTAACTCTACCATGCAGGCTGAACTAATTGCTTTAGTTTCAGCTAGTGAGGAAGCGAATTGGTTAAGAGATTTGTTATTTCAAATACCTTATTTTGAAAAACCAATTCCTCCTATTTTAATTCATTGTTATAGCACCGCTGGGATTGGTAGAGTTCAAAACTGTTATTACAACAGTAAATCTAGACCTATAAGGAGGAAACACAGTAATGTAAGATCGTATTTGACAAATGGTTCCATTAATGTTGATTATGTCAAATCTTGTGACACTACTAAAAAACTACTAAAAAACGACGGAAGTAAAAGCGACGCCATTAGCCACAATGTCCGTCGCTTTTCAATTAAATAATTTTTTAAATTTTTTTTAAAGCGAGGGACGGCATCGCTTAGTCCGTCGCTTTTTTCGCGGATTTTTGCTAATTAATTATTTTATATAGATAGCGACGCAGTCTGTCGCTTTTTATTAAAAATAATTATTTATTAATTTTAAAAAAGCCACACCGTCCGTTGCTTTTTATTAATTTTAATTGTTTAATTATTTTTTAAATTAGCGACGGATAGCATCTTTATGTCTGTCGCTTCTTGGTCAAATATTTTAAGAAAGCGTAGACAGTTTCTCTTAGTCCATCACTTTTTGGTCAAAATGTTGGTCAAACATTTTTTTTAAAAAGCGACGGACATAGAGACGCTGTCCGTCGCTTTTTTAAAAATATCTACACTAGCAGACGCGATTTTCCCCATTTCTCCATATAAAAAACAAAATTGAGAAATATTTTGATTTAATTTTATTTAAATTGTTTTCCGGAGGATGGTTTTGTGTAAAATAAAAAACCAAAAGAATTATAATACTGACTTTCGGATGTCGGTAAAATTAAATAGTATGTAATAAATTAATATTTTCAATTAACTTTAAATAAATCGTCCTCCGAATGACGGTTTTATATAAGTTAAAAAATAATTTAATTTAAAATACCGACCTCTCGATGTCAATATTATTTAATTAACATGATTACTTATTATTTATCTTAAAATTTAATGTGATACCGACCTCCTGAAGTCGGTATTTTTTATTATATCTAAATTACTTTTAATAAAAGCGACATCCGGAGGTCGGTTTGTTTAAAAGATTCCTATTAATCATAATTTTGCTATTGTGTACAATATTAAATTTCATTTTACACCTACAATTAATTGTTCAAAAAGTGTAACAATTTTGTATACTTTTATAAATAAAAAGTTAGAGTTTGTGGAATAAATAATAAAAATATCTATAATTCATATTTATAGTATGAAACTACGTTGATATGAATTAGGAGATAATTATACTTATATTTATAGAGTAATATACAAATTCTATCAGTCTGTTGTCTAATCATGAACTTAACATCTCATGTCATGATGTAGTAGAGGTGAAGAGCTAACATATAATTCATTAGAGTATGAAATGTCAGATAGTATTATTATATACGTTCGATCTTGAATGGATGTCAAGTGTAGTGATCACCTCCTAATTATGATGACATGTAAAGGATACTTCATTGGAGTATGAAATACGTTGATTAATTATATATTCCTTGAGTAGTTTAACAAATCAAGTCTTATATACTAGTGGTTCATGAAATACATTATCAATTAAAGAAATACCGTTGATCAATCCAAGGAGATTTATATATTAAATTTGATATTGTTAAAATTTTGTTGATCAATAAAATTAAATTTTTATAATTAGAAGGTATATAATTTAAATTTATAAAATTAACTTGATCGATGAATTAAATTATATTAAGATAAATTAATAAATACCGACCTAAAGAGGTCGGTATATTTAAATAATTATTTTATTTAAATAGTATCAACTTCACGATGTCGGTTTGTTGACACCCAATTTTGACCGACCTATAACCCTTTCGGAAGTTCATATTCCTAATTAAGTTCAATTTATATTCCTAATTAAGTTCAATTTATAGTAAATTCAAGTTATAATTAAAATTGTAAGTAAAACTCGAAATAATTATTTTATTCAAATGTTTTAAAATTTAAGTGATTTTTATGATATAAAATGTTATAATATTTGTAGTATTTTAATTGGATAGCATTTCTTTAATTTTTCTCGAAATCACTTAATTTTTAGCCCATTCTGATCTAATTCCTTTCAATTCTAGCTTTTTCCTTATCCAATTCATTGCAATTCTAGCCACCTCAATCCAAATTTTTTTTTTCAATTATAGCCACTTATATCAATTTTAGTTACAATTTTAGCCATTCATTCATTGCAATTATAACCCTTTTTGTCCAAATCTTGAAACATTAGTTTAAATCCGAACTGTCCATCCCTTTAGTGAATCCTAGATCAAATCCTAGCCGTTCATCTTAACTAATTCAATGGCTCAAAATAAATCTACCTAACCTTCCTATTTTTGACCTAAAAAAAGACCAAACCCTTTTTTGAAAACTCATTCTTTTCCTCTATCTAGCAGTGCCGCAGCCCCCTCCATCGGTGAGAACCAGGGAGAGCTCCACCATCGTCGGTGAGCTCTCCCTCTCGCTCCTCCCGTTGCCCTCCTCCCTTTGCTTTCCTCTTCTCATCTCTTCTCTCCTTGCTCCCTCCCGTCTCTTCTTTCCGACGAGAATGGCGAGACAAATCGCCGCCTCCCTCTCGTCTCTCCAATCAGCGAAAGCTCGCTGCTCTCTCTCTCCCTCAACTGCTCCCGACAACGAGCTCCAATCAATCAGCAGCCGGCGAGGAGAGCAACAACATCTCCAGCCAACAACAACCAGCGCGAGAGCCAGCTTCGACTAGCTACCGGCGAAACAGCAGCACACCAGCAGCAACGACAACAACGAACCAGCGAGATCCTCGCATCTCCATTCCTCTCATCTCCGACGGAATTCGAGTTCAAAGACGAATCTCAATAGATCAGTCCTAGTAAGTTTTAATCTAAAAGTTTTTTTTAGCTTTTCATTACATCTCTAGCTATTATGAGATGAATATTCCGAGAGTTTGAGCTTTTATGTTCTGTTTGATCTTGTTTCATCATTATTGCATATTCCGAGAAAATTATTGCATATTCTGAGAAAATTTTAATGTTGGGGTTAGTTTGAATTAGGGTATCTTAGGATTTGTTTGAAATTCGATATTTCTTGAGTTAATTAGTTTGATTTTGGAATTGTAAGATTAGATTGAATTAGGGTATTCAAGGAGTTGTTTGAATTTAGGATTTTAGCACTAGTTAGATTTTGGGATTTTAGGACTAGTTTGAATTTGGGATTTTAAGACTAGTTTGAATTTTGAATTCAGGACTAGTTTGAATTATTATTGAGATCTTCGGACTACTAACTGTTTGAATTTGTAATTTTTGCACTATAGTTTGATTTTTGAATTCTAGGAGTACTTTCAATTTATGATTTTAAGACTTGTTTGAATTTGGAATTTAGGACTAATAGTTTGAATTATATTTGATATTTTAGGACTAATTAATAGTTTGAATTTGGGACACTAGCTAGCTAGTTTGGATTTGGAATTTTAGGGATTTGAATTACAACTTAATTAGAACTTATAATTAATTATAACTTGAATTTACTATAAATTGAACTTAATTAGGAATATGAACTTGGAACTAAATACCTTGAATATATAACTAATTAAGTTTAGAAATTAGATATGAACTTGAATTGAAACTTGAACTTATTAGATATAACTAATATTGTTGGATTTGAAGTTTATATTTAACTAATTTAAGAACTTTTCGTGCTAGGCAGCTGAGGAAGCTCAACATCTAAAAAAGTTGATACAAGACTATATTGCTTCTTTCACCAAAGTTGGAGATAAGGTTGGTGCTTCTAAATTTCTTAAGTTTGAGTACAATTGTTTTCAATGATGTGTTTGTGTCCATCTAGTATTAATACTTAGCTTTAATTTTGTGATAATTTTTTTGTGTCCATCGAGTGTTTGTTAAGCATAAGTACCAACACTAGTTGATCCTATTGATGACAAAATCGATTTTCTTGCAAGATCGATTTGTGTCCATCTAGTATTGACGCTTAGCTTTAAATTTAGAAATAATATATTTGTTAAGCATAAGTATCAACACTAGTTAATCCGATGTATGACAAAATTGATTTTCTTGCAAGATCGATTTGTGTCCACGTAGTGTTGATATTAAACTTTAATTTAGGAATAATGTGTTTGTTAAGCATAAGTACCAACACTAGTTGATCCTATTGATGACAAAATTGATTTTCTTGCAACATCGATTTGTGTCCATCTAGTGTTGACACTTAGCTTTAAAAAGTTGTAAAGTTGTTAAAGTTATAAAGTTGTTAAATTGTTTAAATAAGTTAAATTAAATAATGTGGTTTTGTTGATGGATTTAGTTGTTGGAATTAATTTAAAACTAAACTAGTTCAAGTTAAAAAGTTGTTAAGTTGTTTAAATAAGTTAAAATAAATAATGTGGTTTAGTTGGTGGATTTAGTTGTTATATTAAGTCTAAACTAAACTAGTTAAAGTTTTTATGTTGTTTAAATAAGTTAAAATAAATAATGTGATTTAGTTGTTGGAATTAAGTCAATACTAAACTAGTTAAAGTTATAAAGTTGTTAAGTTGTTTAAATAAGTTAAATTAAATAATGTGATTTTGTTGATGGATTTAGTTGTTGGAATTAATTCAAAACTACACTAGTTTAAGTTAAAAAGTTGTTTAAATAAGTTAAAATAAATAATGTGGTTTAGTTGGTGGTAAGTTCTAATTCAAACTTTTAAATAAATAAGTAGTTGATTCATATATATCGTTATAAATTTCAGTTTCTATTTATAGGAAAAAAAATTGGGACACACTCCCATTGAACCGAAGGTTTTCAAGAAGACTCATGCCAGGAAGAAAGAAAAGGAGATCATGTGTGGGTGGAGGAAAGGGCCGAACGAACTTTTGTAAGTTATTTAATATGAATAATATATATTAGTAGTGAATATATTTATGATATATATATATATATATATATATATATATATATATATATATATATTATATACTGATGTCTATTTTTATATTTAATATGCAGAATGACTTTTATCAGTACGTCGCTGAGAATCTAGATAGTTCGATCCAATTGACACCTGAACTTTCCACCCAGATTTGGAAAGAAAAAGTGGTAGGGGGATACACAAGGGTAGAGTCTATGGTCTAGGCTCTCGAAACGATGTATGATGACTCCAGTTAGGCTTAGAAGGAATTGGATTATCACATCAAACCGAGGCACTTGACGGTGTTCAGATTACTGCTATGTCGGCTCAAATAACTAAGCTTACAGCGGCACTGGCAAATTTGGAGCGGAGAAGAGTAGCTGAACAAGAAAGCATGAGTGAGACAGTTCAGCAAATCAAAGAACAAGTGATGAACCTCGCTCGTCGACCTACTACTTCGGCTCCCGATGACACCGACGACGAGAGTGATGATGATGATTATGTAGAACCCACTCCCTAGTTTAGATCTCTAGACATTTATGAATTTTTTGTAATTTTGAAATGAAATTTGAAAGACTTTATAAATCTTTAATTTGTGATTTAGATACTTTTTAATGTTATTTTAAGTTTGTGGTTTTATGTTTTGTTTAGATTGTTTATAATTGTGTGTGTTTGATTGGGCTAAATAGTGTAGAATTGAATTGAATTGCATTTGCAGGTGGGCAGCAGCGACGGACAGCGTGGTTTTGTCTGTCGCTTTTCTGGGTTTTATTTTTTTTAAATTCTAGAAAAGTGATGGACAGCATGGTATTGTCAGTTGCTTTTCTAGGTTTTATTTATTTTAAATCCCAGGAAAGCGACGAACAACGTGGTTTTATCCGTCACTTTTTTGGGATTTATTTTTTTTAAAATCTCAGAAAAGCGACGGACAACATGGTTTTGTCCGTCGCTTTTCAGGGATTTTCAAAAATAAAATTTTCAGAAAAGCGACAGACAGGGTCCTTTTGTGTCACGCCCCGAGCCTACGCCCTGGGCGGGACCGACACCCGGAGACCATTTATGGCCCCAAGCGAACCCTTGGCCTGGCTTTCTTAACTCAGTGGAAATCTAACTCAACAAAAAACTCAATGCAAACGCAAGGTTACAAAACAACTTAACTTATAACATCTGGCCACAAAGGCAACTCGAGTCTCAAAATAGGATATTTACATATATACATAGAAGAGAAACTCAAAACTAACTGACTGACTGTCTATGAAGCCTCTTATATATTGAGATGGATGTTGGAGAGACTCAAAACTAACTGACTGACTGTCTATGAAGCCTTTTATATATTGAGATGATGTTGGGACAGACCCCGCAACATCCTAATAGAACAAAACTAAGTACACAAAATAATTGGGTCCTCCGAAAAATGCAAGGAGGCTCACCACTGACTCTGGAGTGCTCAGCTGGAACAATGACGTGCTGGATGCTGATCCGGGGTACCTGTATCTGCATCATAATAAGATGTAGGCCAATTGACATCAGTACATGGAATGTACGAGTATGCGAGCTGAAAAGCTAAACTACGACTTAAGCTTGAAAGGAATACAAGAGAACACTTACCTTGGCCATGTACAACTTAAGAATAACTTAATTGAACTCAATATATATATATATATATATATATATATATAAGGCAATAAAATACATGCGATATATAAAGCTTTTAAAATATTTCAAATAATTAATTCGTTAATGATTAAAGCAATAACAACTCAACTTTATTTATATAAAAGTAATATAAATTTAATGGGAGATTCTTTAACCGACAACCACCACTATGAGCCCTAGTGGTGGTACAACGTTTTACCTCACGTCGCCCAAGGACGATCCTATACCTTGCCATGATATAGGACCTTACTTTTGCTTAGTGGATCCTGATACGCTCAAATTACACCTCCTTTCAGAAGCATAAGCGATCGTTATCAAGTAAAGAACCCAACTTGTAGGTTGGGATCGATCCCACGAGGAAAATGGTTTAGACTTTACTTTTAACCGACAACTATATTCGATTAGTCAAATTATTTCCAGAAACATGTAATAAAAAGGGGTGTTTGTGCTTGTGTAAAACAAATAGTAATAAGTAATATTGTAATCAATAATTAAACTCAACTTTGGTTGTTATCAAGATAAGAGAAATAACTAGGGTATACGTGTTCCCCATAATCTCATAACGCAGTAATCCTAGTAATAGCAATC
>NC_064282.1:28853201-28876098 GCF_019186545.1 Solanum stenotomum
TCAGGTACTGGAACCCTCGCAGTCTCACTCTACGGATCAACAGTACGGTCCGTAGATCCATCTACGGACCGTCAATGGGCACCGTGGTTCCACACTTGGTCAGATTTCCCTGATTTGTCCTCAACACATTCCTGTTGATCTACGGTCATCACCTACGGACCGTGAATGGACCGACGGTCCGTAGATGACCTCCGTGGATGCTCTTTTCTGCATTTCCTTCAGCTGTCTCTAAACTTCCGCACCTGAACACCTTTCCTGCAAAACATGATAAAATACATAGAAACCAATATAAAAAGGCCCTAGACACACACAACTTGTAAGTGAAATGTATTAGAAATACCGTAAACTCACGGTATATCAGATCCACTAGCCTAATCTTACGTGATCATCTAAAAAGAATGATACGTCAAGTCCCATGTTGGCGCATGGTTCTTATGGAGAGTTGAGTTAATATGAACTCGTGTCCCCAACTCAGTGCTCAATACTACTCCCAAAAATACTTTGGCTCATAAGTGTCTTTTAAACACATCTTTCTTTAATTGAGCTAATTACTCAAAACTTAGCCCAAAGGCTCTTTTGGAAAACATGGTTCCCCTCTTACTCAAATGTAAAACATTTATAAACCTTTTTGGGAATACTTAGTTCCCTAATAGCTTTTGAGAAATTTACTCAACTTTATGCTCTTGATTTAACTTGAAACTCGAGACTCTTTTCTTGACTTGGAACTCTACACTCTTGCTTGACTTTGAAACTTGAAACAAAGTTAAAACGTTCAATAACGACTCTTGAAAAGCTTGGAGGACTTGCTTGGACTTACTACTTAACTTTACTTGACTTGACTCTAACTTCACTTTGACTTCGATCCTAACTTGCCTCGGATTGAACTATGGATTCAAGGTACATCATCACACATATTTAGATGAGTTCGGGATGTTTAGAAATACTTTGGAGTGTTGGAAACAACTAGGAAACATAGGTACAATACCTAGGAACATGCATGAGAAAATGTGGAAAGAAAGGGGGAACTTGGTGTCCTTGGCGCTCTACAAGGCGCGGAGCGCCAGCCCTTGAAGCTCAGAAAGCATCTGTTGGCGCTCTGAGAGGCACGCCGCCCCAAGGGCTGGACCTCAGAGTCCCCTTTGGGGGGCGCTGGCAGGCGCGACGCGCCAGACCCTTCCCCAGAAAACCTGACTTTTCTCCCTCTTTTCTCCAACTCTAAACCTCTCTAACCTTAATGGATTCAACCCCAAACATTAAGGATCATAAAGCCCCTCAATATACAAGAGATTCAACTCAAACACACAACCAAATCATGTCCCACAACCAACAACAACTTCAACAACACAATCAACAACATCAACAACACAACCCAACTTCAACAACATATCCAATCTTTCTCAATAATAATGAGTTTGGTGTGTGGGGGAAAGGATCAACCCACACTAAAAACTCACATACCTAGTATGGATCACCCCCGATGATATCCACGAGGATCCTTGAAGAAAACTCCTTGCTTGATCTTCTCTTCCTCCTCTTCTTCTCTTCTTCTTCTCCCAAGCCCTAGCTTTCACTCTTTAAAAATGGGATAAAATGATCCAAAAAAATCAGCCTAACACACAATATAACCCCAAAAGAAAACTAGGGAAAAGACCAAAATGCCGTTAAAATTTCCGAACGGATTTCCTACCAACTATCCAACTTTCAAAGGGCATAACTCGCTCATACGAACTCGAAATCGATAAAACTCGGCGGCGTTGGATAGATCATTCCAAGGGCTTTGTCACACCCCAAATTTGGATGTGATGGCACGTGTCCATTTCCCATCGAACACGTCAGCCTAACCAACCACAACGATAGAGAAGTAGAAATACGAGAATAAAAGATAATAAATAAGCGGAAGACTTTAATTAAAACTCAACACTACCCAGAATTTGGTTGTCATATGTATAAACCTCTAAATACAGAATTCGAATAAAAATATACAAGTCTCAGAATATAGTTCTCGAATAGAACAAAACTGAAAGTAAAGATAACTCAAGGGCACGTCTGGAATGAACCGCTACCTCTCGAGTATGTCCCGAAGCTCAATCTGCTAAAGAAACTACTAAGCCGAATCTGAGAGAGAGCTGTCAACCTACACAATTGTGTAGAAGCAAGGGTGAGTACCGAAAACCACAGGTACTCGCAAGTAACTCTAAACTAAGCAAAACTAGCAGCTACAAACAACTCCTTTCAATCCCAACCGAACCACCGAAACTTCAATCTAGCAGCAAACCAACCAACCTATACTAAACAGATCATATTCAACAGCCAGAACCAACAGTATATCCTCATCAACCTCAGATCAACAAATAAGAGCAAGTAGATCAAATTCCACATAAGAAGGGTAAACCGATACAATCCACACATCACAGACAAAGATAAGGCAAATGCGATGCAAAATGCAATAATGATGTCATGTAGTCGTGATGCATGTCTGTCCTACGATACACATCTGTTGACGTAATCAGTCCGCGCTGAATACTCAAATCAGAACCCATGGGGGCCACACATGGACCATGTATCACCGCCGGAACCAGATCCCATCGGCATCCAAATCGCTAGCCGGAGCTAGTCCATCTCATATATCTCTAGCCGGAGCTAGTCTCAACTGTGTCTCATATCCATCCATCCTCATATCAGTGTCTCAGAACTCATGCAACAGATAGTTCACACATGGGATGAATAATGAATATGCACATGTCATCAATCACAATCATATCACGATCACATCATAGTATTACACATCATCTGTCTCAATCACAATCATATCACGACCACATCATAGTATTACACATCATCTGTCTCAATCACAACCATATCACGACCACATCATAGTATTACACATCACCTGTCTCAATCACAACCATATCACGACCACATCATAGTATTACACATCACCTGTCTCAATCACAACCATATCACGACCACATCATAGTATTACACATCACCTGTCTCAATCACAACCATATCACGACCACATCATAGTATTACACATCACCTGTCTCAATCACAACCATATCACGACCACATCATAGTATTACACATCACCTGTCTCAATCACAACCATATCACGACCACATCATAGTATTACACATCATCTGTCTCAACATCAATGTCTGTATCAATCATAGCCTACTCATGCTCTTCTATCCCCTCAATATCAGTTATCACATGACTTATTCAACAAATTCAAGTCACATATAACACATTTAGCTCGTTTTATTCCCCATCTTTCATTTACAACAATTTCAATCAACAAATAAAACCCATCCTCAATCCCCATTACTCCCCAACACAATTAGGAAAGTAGTCATGCGTAGTCTAAGAGTTTTACAAAGTTTGGAAGCCACTTGCCTTAAAACGAACTCCAAAAGTTACTTGACTTGAGCCTTTCCTTTCCGAGTATAATCCGGATCACGATAATCTATTCAAACAATTATTCACAATCACAATTCGAGTCCAATGACACCAAAATCAAGAAATTTAGGGAAAAAGGGCAAAACGGTCCAAAAGTCTCATACCGGAAAACGATACCCAAATCTGGAAATTTTTGATGTAAAATGATCCTTAAAGTATTTGGAAGCTAATGGTGAAAACCAATTTGAAAACGGAGTTGAAATCAATTCACAAACTCAATTTGAAGGAAAATCCACGTTCTTGAAGAAGCCTAAAATATTCGGATCCGAAACCCCGACTCGAAAATGAAATATCTCTTGAAAAACATCTTACCCATGCTTAGATAAGTTCAAATATGAAATTTCATCAAAAACGGAGTTAAGATCGACCTTGAAATTCTCAATTTATCAAACTTTAACTTTACCGGGAAAGTCCAAATTGTACGCGGTTAATATGATGAAAATAATCGATGAATCAATAATTTTATGTTAAAATCAGTTTACCCATAACATAAGGATCGTAAATATACCTTTTTCATCAAAAAGGGAGTCCAAATCGATAAAACCCCAATTTTTCCCAAGAGATTTACGGATAGGAAAAATAAACCAGATAAAGAAATTATGAGAAAATGTCGAATTGAAGATTGAATACTAACCCTCATATTAATTCAAGAAGAAACCCGTAAGAATCACTCCATTCGGATCTCTAGAACTCCCAATATGCTCAAAATACCAAATGAACACAGTCTGAGATTTTTATAACAGTACATGGCTGTTATGCACCAGAAAAACAGCAGTTAATCTTTCACTAAAAAGGCCGTAATTTCCTCATACGATAGTGAAATGACCCGATTCATTTTTGTAAATGTCTTAAATAATGATACAGACCTGCTCGTTCAATCGGAGCTCAATTTCATGCTCGTTGCCAAGTCAAATATCATTTCTACTCGATAAACAATTATTTCTTATTTGCGATAAAAGTCCAATCTCAGGTTAGCGAAAATGCACCAAAATTTGCAGATAATTCCTATAATTCATGCTCAAAATTTCAGAACCTTCGGAATAATTTTTCGACCTTTAAAACTAATAATGAACCCTTTAGTTGCCACAATTTGCTGAAATAGTGTCAAAGCATCCAAAAAGCTTAAAAGCTCACCCAAAACTCATTTGGCACTTTCCAAACACAAATCAAATATGCTACTAGCTTGAAAATGACATTTCGGACTCAATGAAATCGTCAAAATTTGAATTCGTGGTCTCCTTGATCCGGTATCCGATAAGGCATCAAGAAACTAACTTTAGGCTCAAAAACTCGAAACGCACTCGGGGCCTCTAAAAATTCAAGCAAGAATCATTCTAAATTTAGAATCACCCCCTGAATCCAACGGTGCCCTCGAAATTCCATTTCGAGCACCGGAACCTCATTTGTTGACCAAAGTCAACTCTTGATCAAAATTTCACAATTTTAGCAACTTAGGACCTCAAATATTCGTTTTAACTCCAAATTCAACTCCGTAAATTCTCATAGACCCGTTTCGACATTCTAAAACTGCTGGAATCGACGGAAATCCGATTCGAGTCTCGAAACTCCAAATGACTCGAAATAGCACTTTTAACCAAACTTTAACTCTTAAAAACTCAACTTTTCATCAATTTTCCTCCAAACCAACTTCGAAAATACAACAATTAGGACTCGGGGCAACTATCGTGAGGGGTAAAACGGTCATTTTATGAAAATTTCTAAAAATGACCTTTAGGGTCATTACAGGCTTTCCAAACATAACTGGAACAACTCCTAATTCATCCTGATATAGGAGTTATGACTGCTCAAAGTTGGCCAAAACTCACTGATTTCCCACACTTAACCAAATTCCAGATTTTTTTTTGAATTTCTTTCCAAAAATGACTATTTTCGATTTTTAAGCCTCTTCATAGTTATTTCAACTTGCCGGATGTTACATTTTGTCCGTCACTTTTTTGGGACTTTCAAAAATAAAATTTCCAGAAAAGCGACGGACTGCGTCGTTTTTTAGAAATAAAAAAAATTAAAATTAAAATAAAGTGATGGAGTCCATTGCTTTTTTAAAAAAGAAGTGAAAAAGTGACGCAGTCCGTCGCTTTTTGAAAAGCGACACTGTCCATCGCTTTTTAGTGACACAGTCCGTCTCTTTTTGAAAAGCGTTGGGCTAAAAAGCGACGGAGGTGACTTTGTCGCTTTTCCATCGATTTTGACCAAAAAAGCGACGCAGTCCGTCGCTTTTGGCCATCATTTTTTGACATTTTTTTAGTAGTGTGATAATCTTACAGATCTTCTTACTAAGGCCTTAACAAGAGAAAAGGTTTGAAGCTCATCGAGGGGGATGGGATTGAAGCCTATAAATCATTGAGTCATCTATGAGGAAACCCAACCTGGGGACAAGAGATCCTATAACCAGGTTCAAAGGGAAAAACTAATCATATGATGACTTGTTGTGAAAAAATGTAATATCTTTTTATTCCCTCCTTATGATGTGAGTGCATTGTTTCCTGCCTATGATGTGAGTGCATTATTTCCTGTAGTTTGTGAAGGTTGAGTTGATAAAACTCTTAATGAATATTTGTAGCTTGTATGGGTGGAGTGTTAAGCTTACAGGAGCACTCTTGACAGATTTTACCTATGTGATGTGTGGAAGTAGGTCGCTTCCTATGAGAATTGGGCTTATTCTCAAAAGCACTCATGAAACCGGGATAGCACATGGCCATAACGTGTTGGCTTTAAAGCTCATGTCAACACCTTTATTATTATGTGTGAGCAGTGATATTTTATTTCCCTTAAGCAGTCATAGTTCAAGTCTGAAACCACTACGACTCTGGAGTAAAAGTTACTGTTTCACTAAGTGGAGGTTCAATGCAGAGCACACCTTCATTATGCATAGTAGTCTTCCTTCAGCTAATAGACTCTCTTGGTTAATATTTTAATGAGTGAGGGATTGTTGGTTTGGGAGCATTTTAATATTAGTAAATAATGGTTAAGGTGCATAGTTCCCATTCCTCTTGCAGCTATTCCTATCAGATTGTTAGTCGCCACTTTGATTGTATTTTGGAATCAATGTTTTGAGGCTTAATTGCCCATTACTTGACGTTTCTGACATTGAAAGTTGGTGGCACTTATTTGCTGCATTACTCCATTTGGAGTTATTGTTTGTTATGTTACAACATTTCTTGTTAGCACTCTTAGCCGTTGGTGGCCTTTGCCATTCATTCTTCGTTATTCTTCCTCTATTATACCGTGTAACCTATGTAACTCTTAAGGCCATTATCTTCACTATTTACTACACTATTTATCTTTCTATTCATTACTAGGAAGACTTCTTCTAGTATAAATAGTGGTGGTTTTCATTTGGTTTGTAACACACAACATACAAGAGAAAAATATAGAGTGCATAAAGTTTGTCAAAAAGAGAGTTCTTTTTAGTTGAAGGGAGGTGTTCTTTTTTGTGGAGATTTGGACTCAACTCTTGTCCAGAGTTGTTGAGTCACTACAAAAAAACGCTTAAATAGCGGGGGCTAATTTTAAGATTTGTGGGGGTTTAAAACCCCTGCAATCTAGTATTGCGGCAGTTGTAAAAACTCCCATAATAAGAGTTGTCGCAAGCAATTTGCGGCAGTTTTTCTTTGATCCCCACAATCAATTGCGGGGGTTACTTTGCGGAGGTCGACCCCCGCTAATTTAAAATTAAATCTTTTGATATTATTTTTTTAGTTACAAATAGCGGGGGTTTAAAACCTCCACAATTTTGCAATTGCTTATATTGAAAGATCTGAGCAATCGCATAAGCTCTACAATTCATTCAATATACTTTTATTCATTTATTATTTATAGAATCACTAATTAAGCTATAGACCATAATCAAATCCAAAATATGTCTCAAGGTGAAGAAATATATATTCTTTAACGGCATATCATAAAGTCACAAAAATATTGCATTATCATTAGTCGCTAAAATGATATTGTCAACATCAAATATGTTCATCAAAATCAAACACTAAATCTAAACACAAAATATCCAATCCAACATTTTAACATCCCCTCCAATCACACAATCTTGTCATCAAATTAATTAGCTAAGAATATAGGCGGAATTGGTTCACTACAATATAATCAACGGTTGTCATGGCTAGGATTACTATCACCACTGCATGATCTTCTTGTGTGCACAGGCGGAATTGGTTCACTAGCAGCATCACTTGGCTACATAAAAAAATAAAGTATAAAATTAATTAAGTGATATGAAAAAATGTAAAATCCTTGGCAAATATTATGTTTCAAACTATACTTATCATCAGTTAATATATGTCAACAAAAAATGCATTAAAGAAAGGAGAAGCAATATACAAATCAAATGAAAATAGAAATGTAAGAACATTACTTACAGTTGTTGTAGAAGAATTTGTCGAAGGAGAAGCAAAGAACCCCGCAAATTGTTCTGGTATCATCCCTTCTTTCATTATCATATACGCCTTAAAAGCATTCATCATTTGATTATGAGCATTCATCATTTGATTGTGGTTTTCTTGGCATTGGGACGAACATGAGCCTTCACTACTTGAAGCACTTGCACCACCAAAACGCGGTCTTACTTGTTTAAAAACTTTACTTGGGACAACTCCTAATCCCAAACATCTAACCCTTCCAGAGTGCTCTTTTCCTAAAACCTTACCAACAGCATCATTTGGCGAAATTTGAGACTCATCCATGGTACTTTGGCTCAAAGTTAGCTCAATTTTTTCCTATACATACAAAATCAATGCTGCAAATAAACAAGCAATAATATTGGAATCACCTTAGTAAAGACAGAAAGATAAAAACTACTTATATGTACACATAAGAACATGAGTAGTTAGAGGTACGGGACCACAAGCCATCATAATACAATTAAATAGCAAAGAATTGAGTCTATATAACCTCCATCAATTAATCAACTAGTTCACAACTATTGCTCTTTTTTTTTTTTATCTTGTTGAAATACAATTAGAATTCATGAAGAAACTTACACATATTTCTTTTGCAGCTTCATTAACATATACTCCATCTTTATTTTTATAAGTAGCAATATATATTTGTGCTCGTCCAGGTCTTTGTCCTGTTTCAGCCATCTACAAATAAAATATCCAAATAAGAATAGTTTACTACTCAAAAATGAATACATAATAAGTTAATTTACTAATCACCATTTTTGCCCTTCTTGTAGCATTTGCTTTGGAGCCACCTGTGTGTGGAATTGTCTGTTTTTTTTCTGATTTTCAGTATTTCTTCTACGCATTTCCTTATAAAAAATATACAAAACTTAATTAAAAAAATCAAATAGTTACATGATAATAAAGACTAGTAAAAACAGTAACATAAGTACCTTTGTTGAATTTTTATATTGGTAATCAACAAAAGAAATCCATTGATCTCGTGGAATTCCATCTGGCACATTATCAATAATCTCAACCTTACTTTTAAGTGGGTCTTCAACTAACTTCCACAAGTTGTTCTTATTTGCAGCCCACTTCTTTCCAATAGATTTATAAATATGTTGCCGCGCATTTGACTCTGTTGTCTTAAAGGAGAACTTGGGCTTCAAGAAAAAAAACATTAGTTAGCTTATCTATTGGTTGTAAATATAATATTGAAATTACCAATTATCTTTCTCACTAAAAAGTAAAATAGAGTAAGAGTCTAGTTGTAAGCTTATACCTTTATAATTTGATCGAAGACACGATTTAAGTATGACATAGGCACACTCGACCACTTCTCAAAGTTGATTGGAAATAAAGAGCAATCGCATGCTAAAATTCCACAAAAGCCTGAAAAAAGGCTACGAGTGTCACGCCCCGAGCTACCCCTAAGACGCGGACACGGGACCTAAGACCACAAGTGATCCCAAGCTAATAACCCTGCTGGCATGATCATGAGCATACTAAAAAAAATAAACTGATGCGGAAGCTAAATCATAAATAAATCTGAAAAGATGGGGAATACCCATATACTATAACTGAATATATCAAATCTGAGAGTTTAATACAAAGAAGTTATCAAACTCAAATACTAAGCTGAATCTAACTATGTCTGAAATAAGCCTCTAAACTGACTAGAAATGTTGGGACATGCCCCAACTAGATCTAGCAAAACTGAAACTAAAGACTAAAAATACTGAAAAGAAACTCATGACTATTGTCCTCGAAGAATGAGGACTCACCACTGATGCTGCTGAACTGGAGATCGGGAATCGATCTAAGCGTGATCTGGATACTGAGAACCTGAACCTACATCACGAGAAGATGTAGCGCACGTATGCGTCAGTACTTGAAGGGTACTGAGCATGCAGGATAGAGTAAAGCTGAAATAACATATAACTGAACAAAGCAATGAAGCAATGAAATAATCTGAACGTGATATAGATACTGAAAATACTGAATACTGAGCTAACTGATGCAATGACCAAATTTATAACATGCTGAGACTGAATACTGACTGTACTGAAATATGGTCAATGCAATAGAGTCTGACTGAACTGTGGGAGCTACTAATAACCGACATAAAACCACATGAGCTAAATGTGGAGTCCGATGTATACGCCCCATCGAGAGGACCCAATATACCCTGCCAGAGGTATAGAGGCATGCTGGCGTGATCACTAAACTGATGTTGCCCACAGAGGGGACTTACACCTACGTGGCTCGTAGTTCTGGGACTATATGGGTACGCTGAAACCCTAGTCCAACTCGGTATTATGCTACTCCCAATGAATTAAGTGGTTAACTGGTTATGACTGAATTTCTGTAAATACTGGATAGCTCGAAACTGAACATGCAAACTGAGAATGCAACAATTAATCTGATAATGATGCATTCATAAACTGAGGCATGTATAACTGAAGACTGAAATATCTGACCTAGCATGTGTAATTCAAGAACTAAAGAAATACATAGCTACGGTTCTGAAATTCATGCGATAAACTGAGCAATAACATGATAATCTGATTTGGAACATTTAAATAACTAACTCATGATGATCTGTTCAAATTCTAGAAACCCTAGGTCTGTTCATAATCATGGAATCAAGAATCTGACTGAATTCTAGGGACCTAATGGGCGAAAGGAACCCACTAGTGAAATCCCACATACCTGGTGACGAATTCCACGGAGAAATCTTTCGATTTCGGGACTGGAACTGAAGGAACCTTGCTGCGTTCTTGAAGGAGGGTTCTTGACCTTTTTCTCCTCTCTTTCTTCTAATTTTCTTAGTTTTGATTAATGAATTGACTTGGATAAGTTCTAGTTATGTTTCTAGGCTTAAACTGATTAAAACCTCATGATTTAGGGTTTAAACGACGTATCTAAGGGGTTAAACGAAATAGGAAAAGACCAAAAGACCCCTGAATTAACTGCTGTCGGACTGATCTACGGATTGGACCTACGGGCCGTAGGTCAATTTACGGTCCGTAGATTGCGTCCGTAAGTCAAGCCTGTTCGACAGGCCTTCACTAAAACGAGCATAACTTTTTACTCGGAGGTCGGAATTTAGCAAACTCGGTGGCGTTGGAAAGATAATTCAATTATCTATCTAACCATAGGTCATGGGACACATAATTAATTTTGTACTAAAAGTTATGACCGTCTAAAGTTGACCCATCAGAATTTTCAGCAAACTGGCTGCTAACCTTCGATCTACGGTCAGACCTACGGACCGTGGATCGAATGACGGTCCGTGCTGGTCAACCATAGTTCGGAACTGAAGCTGGGCTTTTGGGGCATCGATCCACGGACACGAACTACGATCCGTGACCTGACCTATGGACCGTAAGTCCGGCCTTGGGTCAACACTTAGCCAAATTTCTGAGCTGATTTGGGGAGGGGTTGCAGTGGTGAACCACGGACCACCAGCACGGGCCGTGGTCAGATCTACGGTCCGTGGATGGTGACTGTAAGTTGCACCTGCAACTTCTCAAAATTTGCATTTTTGTCTATTTTGAATACGGGGTGTTACAACGAGCCTCTCCAAATGGTTCATTCAGGTAATCAAAATTAACAACAATAAGTTCATCACCTGATAAATTAAGCACATCTGTTTTTTTTACTTTGAGCCTTTTGACATTGTTTTCTGAATCTGCAATAAAAACAAAGATAAGTTGAAGCTATGAGAGAAACAAATAATGGATATTGAATATGCGCTGATACTCAAAATTATTTACCTATTGCTTCTACTGTCCAATATGACTGTGATTCACGCTCAATACGCTTTTTGAATGGAGCTTGAACTGTTGAAACTTGTTGTGATGAGTCTTGTTCTGTTGAAGCCGGATGTGATGTCGAGTGAACTAAATGAGATGGTTGTGATGTAGGATAAGCTGTCGGAGCCAGTTGTGACATAAGTTGATCCATCGTAGCTGAATGTGATGCCGAGTCAACTGATTGAGATGACTGTGATGCAGGCTGAAATATTGGAGGCGCCTGCAAAGTCGGCTAAAATAGTGGTACTGAATGTGTTGTGGCCAGAAATGATGTGGTGGCAAACATGATGTTGATTGGAGAAATGAATGTGTTGATTCCGCACNACCAACAATCAAAGCAAACCACAAAGCAAAATTAGACTTTAAATTATCAAATTACCCCGATGAAATTTGGAGAGTCAACTAGTTTTTCTATGTTTTTTCAAAAATATTTTAAGTTATTAATTTGTTATAATTTATTAAAAAAATTAACGTCATTTTCGAATAACTTATAGTATCGTTAACTTTCAATCATAAATATTGTTCCATCTATTCAAATTTATGTGTCACTGATAGAATTTCAAGAACCAACTAAATTTTTTCTATTTTTCTAAAAAAAAATATTTAAATTGATAATTATTATGATTTATAGTATTTTTAATTAGAGCCGTCAATATGGGCTAGGCCCGTTGGACCGGCTTGGCCTAACCCGTGATTTGATAGGTAGGCTATGATTTTGGAGCCTATTTAAGAGAAGAGTTTTTTAGCACAACCTGAATAAGCCTGCCAATTTGTGGGCTTGAGAAATATGGATAGGGCCGGCTCGTGTGCCAAATAAAAATTAATTAAAAATAAAAAATAAAATAGATTATTAAAATTAACAAGTGTCTAAACTCAAAATTTGTTTAAAGTTTGAAATATTACAATTTAAATACAAATTATGTTTATAAAATATGTACTACATAAAATAAAAATTCCCTAAATTTCTAGGAAATTACTACATAGGTCATAGCCTATGGAATATTGTCATAGTTTTAGTATTTTATTATGATCATTGGAAAACAATTAGGTTAATATTTCTATTTAGCTATTTATGCTTTTACTTGAAATCAAACTTAATAAATATTATAAAGATAATTTTATTTGTGTATGTGATTGACAACTAGTAACACTAACATCATGTAATATTGTCTTGTTGATATTTATGATAATATTTTTAAATTATAATTTAATTTAAAAATTATTAAAAATATATTTTTAAGAAAAGAGGAATGACCTGGCAAAGTCCGTAGCCCATTTTGAATAGTCAAGAGTTACGGTTCATGATAAGAAAGATCTCATGATGACAAGGTAGACTCATGAATACATTATTCTCACTCTCATACTCGCTTTCTCGAGTCTTGAAACAAGTTATTAGAATTTGTAGAAGACTCCACAAAAGGACTCAAATGGACTTTCTTAGAATGTTCGAAATAATTCTCAAAACTTAACTCTCAACTCTACCTTGAATTTGAATTATGAATTATGAATTCAAGGTTATGATCATGTTAGGAATGATTTTAGGTGTTTAGAAGTAGCTTAGAGTAGTTAGAATTGAAAAGGAGTGAAGGTGCACTTTAAACGAACTAAAACAGGGAAACCGACGACAAACTGGATGGGGCAGGCGACCCTGGCGCTATGGGTGGCACGGGGTGCCAGCCCCTAAACTTCAGAGGAGGGTTTGGGGTGCTCTGGTTGGCGCATCACGCCAGGCCCCAACCCAGAAAACGCGACTAATTGCTTTGCTCGTTTTCTCACCCTAACTCGCTTAGAATCGAACGATTTTTTCCCCAATCACTTAGAATCAATTACTTAACATAAGTACACTCTAATCTACTCAATACAGACCTTAAAACACTCACTTTGATCTCAAGAAATCATCAAAAACCCAACATAACAAGATTTAGAAAGAACTTCAAGAACACCTATCAAGAACTCATCAAGAACTCTAATCTTTCAACTTCAAGAATAAAATTTGCGCTGAACATAACATGTTTGGCGTGTGGGTGAACAAACCCAACACTATGGAAGCTTACATACCTCTTAGGGATTAAACCCATGGCGAAAATCCGCAACAAGATGCAAGAATCTCGACGAACGCTTGATCCTCTCCTCTTTTCTCCTCTTTTCTCTTCTTCTTTTCTCTTCTTGAACTCTCGACTAAAACCCTAGGCGTAAACTAGGATTATAAAACTGAACCCAATAGTATTAGACCCTTAAAACCTTACTAAAAACGAATTAAATCTGATTTGGTAAGGAAAAGACCAAAATACCCCTCACTATTTTCGGCCAACTTTCCTTAACTGGACAACCTAATTTCAAAAGGTCATATCTCACTCATCCGACCTCGAAACTTAGCAAACTCGATGGCGTTGGAAAGATAATTCAAAGTTCTTTCCTACGGTATCTTGTAACACATCTAACTCATCTTGTGCTAGGAGTAATGATCATTTCAAGTTGACCCAAAACTCATAACTTCAGCATAACTTGCAAAATTTCAGATTTTGCTATTTCCAATTTAATTATTTTTCGAACTCAAGATGATACATCTAGTGAACTTAACACTTAAGAAATTTTAATTCCTCGGTAAAATCCTACTCACAATGAAGGATGGTTCAAGTCTTAGCTCAAAAAATTTCTGGGGTGCTACAAACAAAATGATGCAATTAGTGGTGGTTGAGGGTGGGAGGGGTGGTGGGGTGTGAGTAAGATGAAAGGGTGGTAGGGTATGAGGAAGATGAAGAAAATAAAGATTATTGGCTAAAAAGAAAAAAAATTTCGGGTCACTTATTCTTTTTCTCTTAAATTTTTTATATTTATGTTAAAAAGAGATTAGGAGGGTAAGCAATTAAGTTAAAATGTTAAAAGTAAGTTTTTATGCAAAGTTCAAAAGAACTTTTATGAATTTTTCTATATTATATATTAAAAAGGGTATACTTTAAAAATATTTGACTCTTAGATAAATACTCTGACTTGAGTTTTTTTTTTTTTTTTATACAAGATAGTAGTACATTTCTTTTGTTATAATTTATGTGGTACAATTTAAATTTTAAGAGTCAGACAGTTTTATTTTGATTGTATATTTAGGCATGAAATCTTTAAGTTTTTTTAGAAAAATAAATTATATATATTTGAACACTACATAAAAAGTACTATAAGTGACAATTGATAATTCAAGATATTTAAAATATACATGAAAAAAATTACGATCAAAGAAATACTCGTTTGAATTCTTGAAATTTGAAAAATATCACATAAATTATAACGGTGAGAATAAACAATTTTGATAAAGAATTTATTATAATTGAATAACCATTTAAGTAATTTACTCGGAATAACGACAAAGCTAAAGAATAATATTCATAGAGATGACAATGGAACGGGGCGGGCTTAGACATATGCGGGGCTGGGCGGGTGGGGCGGGTTAAAACTAATTTTTTTAAGGCCAAAGCGGGTGCGAGGTGGGGTGGGTTTGAAAGAACCCAGACCATTNTCGTTTGAATTCTTGAAATTTGAAAAATATCACATAAATTATAACGGTGAGAATAAACAATTTTGATAAAGAATTTATTATAATTGAATAACCATTTAAGTAATTTACTCGGAATAACGACAAAGCTAAAGAATAATATTCATAGAGATGACAATGGAACGGGGCGGGCTTAGACATATGCGGGGCTGGGCGGGTGGGGCGGGTTAAAACTAATTTTTTTAAGGCCAAAGCAGGTGCGAGGTGGGGTGGGTTTGAAAGAACCCAGACCATTTATCTTTTTGAATTCTCATTTAAGTCCCAAAAAAGAGAAACTTACTGATTAATAAACATTTTTATTATTTGAGTCTAAATCTGTTAATTATTATGTCAAATGTGATTTGATTAGTCAAAAACGTAAAGTTGTTGAGGTAATAAACAGGATAAAAATGGGTGATATTATTATTAAGGATAAGTAGTTAAAAGAATGTCATTAGATTCTTTTTTTAAAATTTTTTTTATAAAGGACCACATACATTCTGTGATTTTATTCAAAGACAAAAACATCAACATCCATACTTAAAAGAACAATTTCAGTTAAAAAATTGTGCAAATAAATCACTAGGATAATTTAGTTGTAGTTGAATATTTTTACAGTTAAAAATTTGTGCAAATAAGTCACTAGGATAATTTGTGCAAATAAGTCTCTCCCTGAAATTCTCGCTCGCCAGTCTCTCCCTCACCTCTCTCACTTTATACAAACACAAATATATAAATTTTGTTTTTGTTTGTATATAGCGAGAGAAAATTGTATATAAACATGCAAATACATATATCTTCGTCCTATACATTTATAATTATACAATACAAATCTTCCCCGGCCCAGTTCTCTTGTAACATTTCACAACTAGAAAGAACTAGAAGGAAGTTTAAAATCTGGAAATAGTTATTTTGGGAAGAATTTAAAAATCTGGAAATTTGGTAAAGGTGTTAAAGTGAGTTTTTGGTCAACTTCAAACGGCCATAATTACTAGATCAAGATGAGTTAGATGTGATTCCAGATATGGTTGGAAATCCCGTGGAATGATCTTTCCAACGCCGTTGAGTTTGCGCGATTATGAGTTCGTATGAGTGAGTTATGCCCTTTGGAAGATGGGCTATGCGATTAAGGAAAGTCTAATCCGGATTTTTGAAGGGTAGATTAGTCTTTTCCTTACCCAATTAATTTAATTCGTTTTAGTGAATTAATTAAGGATCAAATAAGAATGAGATCAGTTTAGTCAATTGGAAATTCACGCTAGGGCTTGGAGAAAAGAGAAAAGAGAAAAGAGGAGAAAAGAGAGGAAAAGCTCAAGGTTCTCCAAAAACGATCGATATTGGTTGTGGATTCGCCAAAGAATTCATCTTACAAGGTATGTGAGTCTTTCATAGCATTGGGTTCATTCACCCACGCGTCAAACATGTTTAGTTCAGCGAAATTCGTCCTAAAAGAGTTTGAAAGTTGATTTTCTTGACATGTATTCTTGAATTTGAAGGTCGTTCTTGAATTGGGTTGAATTAAAAAGTTTCTGAGATCTTTACGTTGAGTTTTAGAATTGCTTTGAGTTAGGTTTTTGAGTACATATGTTGGGTATCGGAATCTAAAATGAATTTGAGATCAATAGTCGAGTTTAGGCGAATTAGGGCTATAAAACGGAGAAGGAAAAAGTCGAGCGTGATCTGTCACGCAAGTCCGCGTCGTGGACTTCCTCACCCAGTGACCAAAAAGTTTCTCTGCGTCGCGGTTAAGACGCGGACTCCTCTATCTCAAAATTTAATTTCGCGAGTAATTATTTAAAACACCTCCGCGTCGCAGACTTGTTCCAAGACGGTGATTTCGTGACTTTTCTCATGTTTAGCTATTTAAAATCATTCCTAAACATCATGAGATCTTTCCAATCACAAATCACATTCAATTCAAGGACCAGTTAAGAGTCAAGTCAAGAGCAGTTAAGATCAGAATTCAAGAGAAGTCAAGAGTCAAGTTAAGAGAAATTCATAAAGTTTTTCCAAAAGTCTTTTGCAAAGTTTTAACCTTGTTTTAACACTTAAGTTTTGAGTTCATTAAAGAGTAAAGTTGAAGTTCATTTCTTCAAAAGTATATGGGGGCTAAGTATTCCCAAAAAGATTTAAAATGTTTTCACATTTAATTAAAAATGGAAACTGAGATTTCCAAAGAGCATTCGGGCTAGTTTTTAGAAAAGAGTAATCGCTTTCTAAATGAAGCAAGAGGGGTAACTTTTATTTCCAAGATAGCCTTCGAGCTAAGTTTTTGAGCACTAATCTCAAATCACAGAAGAAGTATGTTTTTAAACATAAGAGCTAATATTATTATAATTTTGGGAGCAGTATTGAGCACCGATATGGGGGAGAGTTCAGACAATTCACAGCCCCCATAAACCATGCAGCTATCATGGGTAGAAAAGGGTCATACTTTTTAGATGAATCGTTTTCGCCTAAACTAGTGGATCCACTTAGTAGTTCAGGTCCTATACCTATGGCAAGGTATAGGATGCGCTGGCAGCGTGAGGGAGATCATTGTATCATCACAATAGCTCTTATGTGATGGTTGCCGGTTAGAGAAACTCCCACATCAGTATTTTGTATTTTTATATACCTCAGTTTATTTGTATATTTGCATACACACAGAGTTGACATCATGTTTTAAACAATTTTTCTTTATATTGCACTTGTTTTAAACTGTTTTATATTGAAATGAGTTCAGTTATGTTGAGTTGAGTTGAGCCAGGTAAGTCCTTCAGTTCCTTTCAGATTCTTTTCAAGCCTATGTTGTTTTAGCATTCCAACTAGCATACTCGTACATTCAATGTACTGATGCCAGTTGGCCTGCATCGTATTATGATGCAGATGCAGGTAACTAGGATCGGCATTCGGCGCACCATTAATCCAGTTTAGCACTTCAGAGTCAGTGGTGAGCTTCCTTGCATTTCGGAGGACTTTTTTATTGCTTTTGGTTCTTTTCAGTATTTCATTTATTGGGATGATCGCGGTCCTGTCCCGACATCCATCTCAGTTATTTTAGAGGCTTCATAGATAGTCATATGTTATTTCTTTAGTCTTTTCATTGTGATTATTCCATGTTGAGACTTGAGTTTACCTTATGGCCAGTTGAATGTTGTTATAGCATTCTAGTTTATTATATAAACTTATTTTTGTTGAGTTTAAGTCTTCCGCTGAGTAAGTAAGCCAGGCCAGGGGTTCGCTTGGGCCAACAATGGTTCTCGAGTTCCAGTCCCGCTAGGGTGTAAGCTCGGGGAGTGACAAACTTGGTATCAGACCGCAGAGTTCAAGATTCCTAGGGAGTCTATGAAGTCGTGTCTGTAGAGTCCTATTTATCGGTGTGAAGTGCACAACATCTATAATTAGGAAGCTATAATATTTAGGAATTCCTTCACTTCTTTCATATTCATTTCATGCGTAGAGTTTATCTCTAAAAAGTTTCTTTCTAACTCGTGCTTACGCGTAATCATCTATGAGTTGGACTGTTTTGAGAGTGCTTTCATGGGGTGTTTCTTTCCCCGTGATCTAAGAGAAACAAAGAGATGGTTGATGAAATGAGGAGCACAATGAGTTTATTCATAGTTGAGTTGACTCGTCTGTCAAGTAAGGAAGGTAAGGCAGTCATACTAATAGGTTACATGGGCATAGCAAGGCTGATAATCCATGTGCAACAAGTTGAGAAGGACCAGCTGAAGGATAGAGAAGAGTTTGAGAATAAGAGGGCTAAGATATCAAGGAATGAATCCGGATAGCAAAAGAGTAATGCGAATCGGTCTTTTTTCCAACATAAGTAGAGAGGACCTACTTCATTATCTACTAGTGCACTTGCACCTAAAAATAAATGTGAGAACAATAGTCAGAATTTTCAGAACTTCAGAGTTAGACTTGCGCATTCGCAAGGTAGTAAGGCACAAGGGGGTACTAAGAGTCATACATTTGCTAAGTGTGGTAGGAGCCACTCAGGTGTCGTGATGACTCTACTAGTTGCTTCAAGTGTGGCCAGAACGGTCATTTTATGAGAGAGTGTATCGTAAGAGCAGACAGAGTAATAGTAATGAGGGCATTATAGCCCAATCTTCTTCAGTTGCTCCACCAGATAGAGCTGCATCTAGATGAGCTACTTCAAGGGCAGACGGAGAAGGAAACCGTCTTTATGCTATCGCTAGTCGCCGAGAGCAAGAGGATTCACCAGATGTTGTAACTAGTATGATCCAAGTCTTCAATTTTGATGTTCTTCCTGAGCAATTTCTTGAGCCTTCAGTGTTTCTACACCTATTGGTGAGTTTATTCTAGCAGAAAGAGTCTATCGTGATTGTCCCGTTTATGTTAATCACAAGAGTACCATGACTGATTTAATTGAGTTAGACATGGTAGATTTTGATGTCATTCTTGGTATGGACTGACTTCATGCCTGTTATGCCTCAGTTGATTATAAAAGTTGAGTAGTCAAGTTCCAGTTTCCAGTGAACCAGTTATAGAGTTGAAGAACAGTTCAACAGTGCCTAAGGGTCGTTTCATTTCGTACCTTAAGGTGAGAAAGTTAGTTTCTAAGGGGTGTGTTTATCACTTAGTACGAGTTAATGACTCTAGTGTTGATATACCTCATATTTAGTCAGTTTCACTAGTGAAAGAGTTTCTAGAAGTCTTTCCAAATGATCTACCCGGAGTCCCTCCTGAGAGAGAAATAGACTTCGGTATAGATCTTATTCCAGATACTCGTTCGATATCTATTCCGCCATCTAGAATGGCACCAGTAGAGTTGAAAGAGTTCAAAGAGCAGTTAAAGGATATCTTAGATAAGAGATGTGTTCGATCAATTTTCAGATTACTCATTTTATTTTGGAGAAGTAAATAGTATGGCTAATGCACGCACTAGCCAATACAAGAATAGTGAAGGAGAAACTTGTAGGTTTTTTCACTTGAAGTCTTTTCTTTACCGAAACAAGTTAAAGTTAAACTAATGAATAATCAAGATGCATGGTCTTCCGAATATCAAAATTATAGATAGGAAAGGACACTTTAATTTCCAGACATGATTCATAGAAGCCTACTCTATATACGTGTAATTATTATCTTGTTATAGATAGGGATATCTTATATAACCTATGCATTGGGCATTTTTACAAGGATGAAATTTTCATTGTCATTATTCCACATAGAGGAAACGATCATATTCCACCTCGTGTAAAGCTTTTTACTTAAAATATGAACTACTAAGGATCTACCTAGCTAATCCCAAAGGTAATTTATTAAAAAGTAAATAAATTTAGGCATCTGATTCGTTAAAAAATTATAGAGACACATGTAATTCATTAATTAAGGATAAGACCAAAGGAGATCACCCTAGAGAGGAGCCAAGTCCTCAATTATGGATGATTTTTTTCTCTTATTCAAATATAATAAGTAGTTACACATAACACACAACTTTGATGCCCACATTATAGTGATTAGCATGTCATTGTGTGCATATTTTTATTTCATACATTAATTAAAAACTACAACGTATACATATATTATTGATGATTCCTTATGTTATAGATATATAGCTCTGAGGCTCCCCAGTACAAAGTAAAGATCCATCATGTCCATAGAGTTTGCATCCATCTCCTGCGGTGCAACAATTAACACAAACTTGATAAAGTTTGGCCAATCCAGAAGATGGACAAGCCATGCATCTCTAGAGTCACATTCCAGGGTACATGCATTGGGTTCAATCTATACTCTTTCCTTCACAAACAAACTTGCCGTCTTTACCAAAATAGTAGCAACCCTTGTACCCCGTGTAACATGTGGTGCCTCCCGTGTAACTGAGACATTTTGAAAAAGTGATATACGGATCACAATTTCGGGGGCAAGCTTTTGGGTTTCTTGGGTCATATTGTCCTTTGCATATGAAAGTCTCAATAGCACTTTAGTAATTGCAACTTAGATAACCTGCACAACAATTGATGCATATGGGATTTTCCGGACTTCCATCTGAACGTGGGCATATCCCATAGCCAAGATTACCACATTCTTTAGTAGAAACCCTGGCATCAACATGTTCCACCGTGCTTACAGTAACAATAATCCTACAACAAATATAATAAGGAGAAAGGGAAATGAAAAAACATACTTACATTTATTGTTTATGCCTCAAAAAAGAAACTAAAGAGAAGAAAAGAGAAAGGGAAATCTTACCAAGGAAACTAACTTGTTTGTGAACAGCCATTATGGATTCTTTTTACCTTGTTTAATTTTCTTTTCTTTTGTTTGGGTTGAGGAGTGTCTATCCTCCTTCACCTATTTATTATATCAAACGAGTGATTAAAAACATAGCTTCTAAAACGTTTATATATATATATATATATATATATATATATATTATAAAGAAGAAAAGAGTTGAATCGAGGAGTGTCTTTCCTCTAGCAACAATTTTCTTCTCCACAATTGCATATATCGCTTTAGTGGAAAATAACAATTTTAGTCCATGCATTATAGGTTTATTTTCATTTTGATCCCTGTTATATGAATCGAGTACTAAGCATCATTACTGGAAATGCTCATAAAGGAAATGCAAACAATTAAACCATATATAAGTAACTTTGTCTGTTTACAAGAGAGAAAATTAACGTACTATCATTTATAGTGATATTTATATTTAATGTTCCATATGTAAGTGATTTTTTGTCTAAATAAATCGTATAACAAATTACTAATTACTAACTAGGTTGAAAGAAAATAAAGATATGAGATAATAGTGGGACTTACATATATAGTGAAAGTTGCACTAGCCATGTTTTTCATCTATTGATATTCAAAGTTAACAATTTTTATAATCAATGAATTATCAAATTTCTTCGAAGGTATAGTGATAGGAGCAATAATTAAGTAACTAATTATCTCAAATTAACTTTATGTGATCAAAAGAAAGAGTAAACATCTACGTTTGTTAATTGCTTCACTAATTAGTCCTATTTCCTGTCTTTTTCCTATCTTTAATTATGCAAATCATGTTTTATGGCTATTCTCATGCACTAAATATTTTGTTAATTGATATAGTAAAACTTTATTTGTAGCACATATAAACAAATCATGTTATGTGACTATTTTTCTTCGTTAAATATTTTAGTTGTTGATATGGTAAAATATTATTTTTAGCACACATAAATCTTGTTCTGTGACTATGTTCCTACGTGGAACGATAAAGCTAATTACATATTAGTGGGTTACTCCCTCTAATTCAATATAAATAAATTATTGACACTATTTTATATTGATAAATTAATATTTTGTAATGACTTTAAGTATTTTTTAAGGGTGTCACGCTTCAACAATTCATTTATATTATACGGAGAAGAGCCTAAAATGCCCTTTAACTATTTTAATTGGTACAAAACTATCCTCCATCCACCTTTGGGCCCCAAATATCCCTAACGTTGACTTTTTGTCTCAAAAATACCCTTATGTCTAACAGATCAAACTCATTAGGTGGATGGAGGGCAATATTGTACCAAATCTCATAGTTTAAGGGCATTTTAGGCCCTTTTACGTTAAAATGATTTGAAATTAATTACTTAATAAATAAACTCACATGATTGACTTGATTTTAAATTTCATATTAAATTAAAAATAAAAATAAAAATAAAAAGTTAGGCATCTACTCTCTACAACCC